>NC_056732.1:1352635673-1352660744 GCF_019279795.1 Protopterus annectens
CCCAAAAAGGGGTTAAAGCTTCCATTGCAAAAAATCCAGTACCCTTTGACAGAGATTACAGAGCTTTGGATAGATGGGGGAAGAAAGTATACACGTTTGCAACTTCAGCAGTAAGAGCTTTAAATTGCCAGTTTCACATGCTTAAGTACCAACAATATTTAATGGCTCAGTTAAAACAGAAAATGCTTGCTAGCTCAGAAGCTCCTGATTGTAAAGAAATGCAGGATTTATTGCATGCAGTTGAACAGGTGGGAAAACGTACTCTGCAATGTGGTTTTGATGCTTTAGAGGCCTCTTGTAGAGCCGCAGTTACAGGTTCTGTTATTCGAAGAGATGCTTGGTTAAAAGAACAGAGTTTACTTGATCATGTTAAGGCAAAGTTATTGGATGCTCCTTTACAGCATGATACCTTGTTTGGTGTTAAGGCAGAAGAGGTATTAAAGAAAATTGAGGATAAAGCTAAATCTATGCGAACAGTCAAGGATTTCTTACAGGTACAACCACCTCGGTTTAGCAGAAATTGACCAACAAAAAATTGGTCCTTTCCAGTGTCAGACAGGCCACAGAGAGGCAGATACAGACGCCCAAGAGGCAGATCTCAACCCCAAGGCTCAAACAGACAACGACAGTGGGGCACCTCAACCCCAAAAGGAAGTGAGGGCAAGTTTCAACCTTACAGGAAACAGTCCCTTTTGGAAGCCCCCTTTGGGGGAAAACTAGCACTTTTTTCTCAAAACTGGCAAACAATCACCCAAGACAAATGGGTCCTGAATATTGTGTCTCAAGGTTACAGATTCCACTTTCATACTTTACCAAAGCTAAAAGGAATGCCAGACCTGCCACAAAATCAATGGCCAGAGGCACAAAAACAAATTTTAGCCTCATGGACATGAGAGCTATACAAAAAGTACCACAACAGGAACAAGGACAGGGATTTTACTCAAGACTCTTCCTGGTCCCCAGAAAGGACAAAGCCTGGAGGCCTATACTGGACCTTTCAATTCTGAATACTTACCTGGATATTTCAAAATTCAAAATGTTGACATTACAGCAGCTTCTACCCATGCTGGGCAAGAAGGCTTGGCTTGTTACTCTGGACCTCAAAGAGGCATACCTGCATGTCCCTAGCAGACAAAATTGCAGAAGATACCTCCGATTCAAAGCTGGTGCAATGCACTACCAATTCTCTGCACTGCCGTTTGGCTCATCTACTGCGCCCAGAGTCTTCACAAAGTGCCTGGCACCAGTAATTGCATTTTGCAGACAAAAAGGAATCCAAATCTATCCATACCTGGACAACTGCCTCATTCAAGCAGAGACAAAGGACATTCTTCTACAGCATCTGGCGTTTGTGAAAAAGTTGTTAATTTCTCTAGGGTACACAGTAAACGAAAAGAAGTCAAAACCTAGTGCCCTCACAACAGATTACATTCCTGGGTGCCAGCTTAAATACAACGGCCCAGATGGCTTACCTCACGCCAGACAGACAAGTGCAACTAACCCAGTATTTTCAAATACTGGCAAAAACGTCCCATCTCCCTGCAGGCCCTGGGATTCATGGCATCCTGCATGCTACTAATACCATATGCCAGACTGCATATGAGGAAATTACAATGGTACCTAAAAAGTGTTTGGACTCAACATTCTCACAGTCTAGAAGCAGTAATTCCAATGATTCCCTGCCTACAACAGGAGTTTCGATGGTGGGCACAGGCATGTCACCTAAACAAGGGTCAGCCTTTTACCCAACCCACAGCCAGGCAAACTCTAACAGGTGCTTCGGATTATGCCTGGGGAGCACACATGGCAGGAAAATGCATTCAGGGCAAGTGGACCATAGACCCAGATGCATCTTCACATCAATCAAAAAGAGATGTTGGCTGTTCAAAATGCCCTTAACAGCTTTCAAGTACCTTCTACATCCAGGACAACTATTACTAAAGACAGACAACACCACAGTAATGTGGTACATAAACTAGGGGGCACTCATTCTTATCCCTTATGCAGGCAAGCCATGACCTTGTGGAACACAGCTCTAACGTACCAAGTTCACCTGCAAGCACAATTCCTGCCAGGAAAGAAAAATACTCTGGCGGACAAACTAAACAGAAATATCATGGACCCTCCCAAATGGAAATTGAATCCACAAATCTTCAGCATGATAACACAAAAATGGGGGTGCCCAGACATAGATCTTTTTGCCTCCCTTTTAAATTGCCAACTACAAAAATTTTGCACAAGGACTTATCACAAACAAGCATGGAAAGTGGATGCTCTTCTGTTCAGCTGGAAAAACCTAAAAGTCTATGCCTTCCCACCACTGCCTCTCCTTTCAAAGGTACTCCTAAAAGCCAGACAAGAAAAACCACAGATGACCCTGATTGCTCCAGACTGGCCACGCCAGCACTGGTACTCTATCTTAAGGAACTTGGTTCAGGGCCCACCATAGATTTTGCCCCAAATTCCACACCTTCTGACTCAACAAAACAATCGGATCCTGTACGGTCAGCTCAAAACCCTAAACCTGGCTGCATGGCAGATACTTTAGTCAAACAGGCAACACCTCTCTCTAAAGCTGTTATGGATGTCATTTTGGAGGCCAGGAGGCCTAGCACCAGGAAAGCTTACTCAGAAAAATGGAAGAGATTCTGCGCCTGGAACCAGGCTCACAGCCTTGACCCTCTTGTTCCAAACATTCCTCAGATTTTACAATACTTAACTGAGATGCTGGACAGAGGCCTATCCTTTTCATCAATTAAGATCCACGCCTCTGCCATTTCTGCACATTACAACACGGATCCTCCTTTATTCTCTCATCCCTTGCTAAAGCAGTATCTCAGAGGGACTAAAAACATAAGACCGCCCGGAGAGCACCAACACCAACTTGGGACCTCAATTTCGTTCTGGAAAAACTGACCCTACCACCGTTTGAGCCAGCCAATACAGCCAATCTAAAAATTTTATCATGGAAAACAGCTCTGCTCCTGGCAGTAACTTCAGCACAGAGAGTCTCAGAGCTACAGGCATTAATGGCAGTGGAACCTTTCATAATTTTTCATCAGGACAGAGTATCTAAACCCTACCTTCATGCCAAAGGTGGTATCTGGTGTGGCTCTTAACCAAACCATCCATTTGCCTACTTTTTATCCAAACCCCCAAAATAAAGGAGAGAAACGTCTGCATTCTTTAGACATACACAGGCAGCTACGCTTCTACTTGGACAAAACAAAAGCTTTCAGGAAATCTGATCAACTGTTTGTAGCATATGCTGCAGGATCATATGCTGCAGGATCACAAGGCAAGGCTATCTCAAAGCAGACTATATCCAAATGGATAGGACACTGTATTCGGTACTGCTACACACAGCATGGAAAATCAGTCCCTAATAACATTAGGCCTCATTCCACCAGGGCAACAGCCACTTCAACAGCCTTTCTCAGAGGAGTACCTACCAAGGAAATTTTGGAGGCTGCAACTTGCAGTTCAGTGCATACCTTCACCAAGCATTACCACCTGCCTCTTTACTCTAAATCCAGAGAAGGATTTGCCACTGCAGTGCTGCAGGGACTCTTAGCCAAGCCTAACTCTTTATAGACCAACCACCCAAACTAGCTTCAACCCAAGTGTGATGACTGCAGCAGTGTAACACGATGAACATAGTACAGTTTTGTACCTATAGTTCGCAACTGTAACGTAAGAGTTTTTATTATCCACAAGCACTTTCGGAGAGAATCCTATCTCTCCTTCCTCAGACAAAAGTGAAACAGTCAATTATTACGACATCCTCCTTTAAATAGGATGCCAATCAATTAATTAACAATTAACCATTTATGATTTTAATTAAATACAAAACCAATGTGTTTATTAAAAACAATTAAAACCATATTATTTAAAATTCGACTTGCTTCACTATTTAAAAACATAAATTTTTATACCATTTTTTTAAAATAATAATATATTCATGTGCTCATGTGTTAATATATTAAATACTCACAACCCTTATATTTATCAGATGTTAGTGCATATTTTATAAATAGCATGCCAAACAGCTACACTTAGGGCTTGTAACCTTAACGTTAAAACACTTGTGGACCTTAAATTATATGTTCGCAAATTAAACCTATTGGCTGTTTTAGGCAAGAATTCTTCCCTCATTAGACCATTTAGAATAGCTAGCTTATTTAACCCGCCATTAGTAGGGAACCTCAAAACTTTTGAAAAATCCTGTGAACTAGATTTAAGGTTCTTGGCTGTAAATTCATTTAATAACAAACATAAACACAGCCTAAATATAACATCTGAAGAACGTGATTTCATTAAACTACTACAGGATTGTAAAATTAGGGTTATGAAACCCGATAAAGGCAATGGGCTCATTTTTATGAACCAAGTGGATTACATTAACAAACTTACTTTCCACCTGAATAATGGCCCATATGAAAAAACTAGCACTAATGAGGTTAACATAGCATATAATAGGGTTAGGACCACACTTGAAGATCTGTATTTGGAAGACTTTATAGACGCACACATCCACTCCTATCTAAACATGGCAGCACCAAGAATGCCCTCTTTCTTTGGAGCCCCTAAAATTCACAAATCCGTTTGTGAACCCCCTTTTAGACCTATAGTTGATGGGAGGGGGTCTATTTTGGTTTCCTGTGCCAAATATGTAGACGGTGTTTTAAAACCATATATAGAAAAGGAAAATCAGATTTGTAAGGATTCGTGGAGCTTCCTAGAAAATATAAATAGAATACCCTTTGACCCTGACTTAAGCTTTTTAACTGTGGATGTGAAGGAGCTTTACACGGTTATTCCACAACAGTTAGGGTTGGAGTGGGTGAGGGAGTTCTTGGAGTCAAGAAATGTAGAACAAAACACTGTCCACATAATTGAGACTTTATTAGAAATGGTGTTGAAATATAATTTCTTTAGTTTCAATAACTTGATTTACAGACAGGCTTCTGGTGTAGCAATGGGCTCACCGTGTGGGGGGTCCTTTGCCAATTGTGTAATGGCACAATGGGAAAATACATTGTTATTCAATAACCTGTTATTCAAAGAGCATGTCGCCTGGTACACAAGATACCAGGACGACATGTTCATGTTATGGAGAGGTTCCTTAGACATGGTGGCCCCATTTATAGACAATATCAAAACCATGACTGATTTTCTAGATTTCACATTTGAAGTTAATGAGACAAAAATCAGCTTCTTGGATATAAATCTAGTTAAGGACAAAGAATCCTCTATGTTCATTAGTAATATTTACAGAACGCCTACTTATTCCAATGGGTTTCTGCATTTTGGGAGCTGCCACCCTATCCATCAAAAAAGAGCTGTTGTGAAGGGGCAGATGGTTAGGGCGGCACGGATGATTACCAGAGATGAAGACTTCCATAAGGAATGTGGTAATCTGACCACTATGTTTGTTAACAGGGGTTACCCTGATTCACTCATCCTGGAGATTTCAACTGAGGTAAGATTTAAAAGGGAATCTGGTCATTTTAAGCCCATTCTTAACAGAAGAGGGCTTAATTTGACGACTAACCAAGACACGACTGGAAAGTCGAATAGAAGGGGTAATGAACCTGACATAGGAGTTAGGTTTTTGTGTACGTTCTCCATTGACCATCACTTTATAAGGGGAATCCTGCAGAAAAATTGGGCAAACATAATGGAAGATACAAATTTACACCAATTGTTGGGAACAACACCTAGCATAGCTTTCAGGAAAGGATTCAATCTAAAAACATTATTGGAAATGAATAGATATACTTTGTTTAATAGGGCCAAGGGCATGACTAAGTGCGGGTTTTGTAACCAATGTAAATTCATGCAAGAGGGCAGCCATGTTGTTATAAATAATGTAAAATATAGACTAATGGGTAATTTTAGCTGCTCTTCTAAAGCAGTGGTTTATGTGGCAAGCTGTAAGCAATGCCCGGCTTTCTATATAGGAAAAACTGAGAGGGCATTGCAAAAAAGAGCGTATGAGCATTTATACGCTATTTCTAAGAATGACATCAACAACGCTTTGGCTTGCCACATTATGCACAACAGGGAGCATAGTTTCAATTTTATGGTTTTGAAACAGATCAAGACACAAACATACTCAGGTCCATGGCAACTGTTATTAGAAAAAGAAGAGTTACTATGGCAACTTAGGACGGCCGCACATATACATCCTGGCCTAAACGAAGCGATATAAACACTTGTATTTTAAAACTATTGTCCCTTAAAAGATAAACCTTAACCCTCTAGAGATTTTGATAAGTATATAATGCATAACTGCTTTATGGTTTATTGTTTTATCCTCTGTCTTGTTTCAGTGCTCTCTGTATCCTTTTTTACAGAACATTTTTATAAGGGGCACAAGTATGTAGTATATTATCTATTGGACAGATACTTTTTTTACTTTTTTCAGCTCGAATGACATTGTAGATATTGCATAATTGAGTATTGCATGAAGTGTAACAGTATAATAGTACAATGGCATAATAGCCCGGATCAACTTTAAACATAAAGTAAACGCCAGTGATTTGTGTTACTAGTATTTTAACATATCATGCCCATATATACTTACATTGTAAATAGGGATTATTTACTTAATGTAATAAGAGTTAACAGTTTTCTCTTTTAGAGCGTTTTGAGGATAGTTAGAAGTATAGTTGGCGAAAGAGGGCATTGACGTTTAAATTTGATCTTGTCAATATTTTAGAAATTAATTGAGAAACATCGCTACCATTACATTTATAGCTATCTAAAAACGTTCGTACACTAAATTTTAAGTAAACGTTAAGGTTACAAGCCCTAAGTGTAGCTGTTTGGCATGCTATTTATAAAATATGCACTAACATCTGATAAATATAAGGGTTGTGAGTATTTAATATATTAACACATGAGCACATGAATATATTATTATTTTAAAAAAATGGTATAAAAATTTATGTTTTTAAATAGTGAAGCAAGTCGAATTTTAAATAATATGGTTTTAATTGTTTTTAATAAACAAACACATTGGTTTTGTATTTAATTAAAATCATAAATGGTTAATTGTTAATTAATTGATTGGCATCCTATTTAAAGGAGGATGTTGTAATAATTGACTGTTTCACTTTTGTCTGAGGAAGGAGAGATAGGATTCTCTCCGAAAGTGCTTGTGGACAATAAAAGCTCTTACGTTACAGTTGCGAACTATAGTTGCTTTAATTTCATCTGACAATTTTACTTGGTAGTGGATTATTTTTCGGCTATACACTTGGCTATACGCTTGGCAGTACGTTTTCCTTGCTTTTTTGTGTCTTAACAGTTTGTTTGGATTTTTTGAAGCACAGTTTTGTACCTACCATAAATGTAGATGTTCGAGTGTTCACACTGCTGCAGTCCAGGTTACCCTTCCTCCATCCCCTCTAAACTATCTGAACTTATCTATACCCTTCTACCCTATACAACCTTTGGGGTGTATTTGCTGGTAACTGAAGGTATTGTTTTTATTTTATATGTATATTTTTGATTAGCAATATGTATTGCCTACCCACTTGGGGGCGCCTGACATCTGGGGCAAGAAAAACTGAAGAAAATGGCGTCTGGTGCATATTATATACCCCTGGCGCACTGACGTCAGGGAAGAAGCGACAGCAACCGACACCGGACCAAGACTTTGGAACTCTGGCCGACTGCGGGACCGCCTGATGGCAGGATAACCCAAGTGTGATGACTGCAGCAGTATGAACACTCGAACATCTACATTTATGGTAGGTGCAAAACTGTACTTTGTGGCGACCCCTAACCAGGAAAAGCCAAAAGACACAACAACAACAGCAACAACTGATACTTGTAAACTACTAAAATACCCTAATGCATCTTGTTAAAATGTTCTGCTGTGGGACTAATAATAACTTCTCTAATGGGTTCCTTAACCCTCTCTCCTAAACTCCTTTTACTTTCTCCTATATAAAACTTTCTACAGGGACACTTAATTGCATAAATAATACCAACACTTCTACAAGTAAAACAACCTTGTACCTGAAACTTTATACCATTAATAATTTCAAAGGTTTCCGCTACACATTTACATATTATACAATTTCCACAGGGTTTACTGCCTCTATCCATATATTCTTTGTTTCTCTCTGCCTCTATCCATATGTTTTTGTGTTTCTCTGCTGCAGTCATCACCTGTGTGTATCCCTGCTGTGGTAGCCCTCGGCCGGCCTGAATACCAGAGTCATTGTTTTTCTGCATCAGCTGCTGTCACTTGCTGCATGACGTCAGGTCGTCAGTGCTGTAAAGGAAGGCAGCCGACGTCATTACACCAGTCTTTCTTGCCATGGAGCCTGTAGCAGAAGCAGTTCGCAAGTGTGCCATTCGGTCACTACCAGAGTTTAAATTACAGCTGAAAACGTCTAAAACTAAGTACCCCATTGGGGATCCTTTTTTCTTGCACTAACCGATGTTTGAAAAAGTTAACAATAGTCTCTCCTGTGGAAAGCAAATACCACACCAAGTCTTCCATTCATACTGCATCACTTGTTTAGGCCCAGATCACGACGTCCCCCATTGCTGGTTCTGTGCCCTCTTTAACGCGAGAACTATTAGTCGTAGAGCTCTTATTGTAGCCAGGTATTTTCTTTCAGAAATGCCGTCCGTCAGCCAATAATCCGTAGACATTCCGAAACAAACGTAAGGATAAAGATAGAGACGGCCACACAAGGCTAAGCCTTCCGACAACTCTACCACTAAGCAGGTCGTCAGTTCTCTGGAATTCAGTGAGGTGCCTTCACAGCCCCTGATGCCCAGTTCGATACCTTTGCAGGTCTCTACTGAGACCCTTTCAGAGTCCAGTATACCACAGAAATTTTCTTTGTCTTCCGAGCCTTTGGTTGTCTCTGCCTTGGTTGGGTCTGGAGCCGCGACACGGGCACCGGCTTCAGGGGAGGTTTTTCACACTACCGAATTTAGACAAAAACAGGCGTCTTCTCCAACTATCGTTTCTCTCAGACCAATGGATACTGTTAGGCCTAGAGGCAAGGCCACTCCTAGGAAAACTACCTCTAGCCACCATTTTACTCCTGCTCCACCACCCCAGGCTCAAATGTTTAAAATGGCAGAGGATCTTATCACCCTTATCAGGGGTAGTCAGGCCACACCTTCTAATAGGAAGTGAGACCTTTCTCCTGAAATACTGACAGAACAGGTTTCTGAGGAGTCTGATTATTCAGATTTTGAAGAGGAACAACAACCTCTTGACTGCTTATGAGGATTCAGATGCAGAGTAATCCATTCCTTCTACCTCCCCACCAGAAGATGTTTCCTTTGGGGAAACCCTTCACACCCTCAGGGAACATTTCCACTGGGAATCCCAGGACTTCCCTCAGTCTAAGAAAAGACTAAAGAGCGTTTCTAGACCTGTCCCAGCACAGGGTCTATATTAGATCACCGAACGCTTAAACAAGCCAACGGTGATTAATCAACCCTATGTAAGCGAAAGTTTACAATGTCAAACTGTCAGAACAGCGATTTTTTTTCCAAGGGGGAACAAATCGCTGTTCCAACAAAAAGAAAAAAGAAAACGCTTTAAAGATCACATTGTGGGGGGCTGCACCCCCCACACCCCCATACTTAAATAAGCCAACTCCAGTACCGCACTACAGTGCCAAAAACGGCAAAGTAACGAAGCTTCTAAGCAAATTCTTTCCCAAGGAAAGAATTCGATTAAAAGCCGCTTTGATATTTTGCCTTTACAAGACGCATTCAAAAGAATGCATCTTTGGTCTTCTAATAGGAACCCCCCCCCCTTGGCCATCCCTCCAATCTTAGAGGTGGTTGATGATGTCTTCCATGAATCCAGCTTAACTCCTGACACCCTCCCCACCTGCTCCCTGAAAACCTGACCGGTATTACAGAGTACTGGATTCTCACAAGTACCTGTACAGAAATCCTGCTGCAGACCCGGAGGTCATTACACAAGGACCAGAAGGAGCGAATGCTAGTTCTGCAAAGAATCCTATTCCTTCTGACTAGGACTCCAGAGCTCTGGACAGATGGGGTAAAAAAGTATACACCTTTGCATCCTTGGCTATCAGAGCACTCAGCTGTCAGTTCCACGTGTTAAAATATCAACAACACACTTTGGAACTATTAAAAGATTTCAGCATTTCCTGACCGTGCCAATTCGAAAGAGCAGATTTACTGCACTGTACTTGTCAAGTGTCTAAACACTCATTACACTGTGGATATGACGCCCTAGAAGCCTCAAGCAGGGCAGCAGTGTCAGGAACTGTCATTAGGAGACATGCATGGTTGAAGGAACAACCTCTCCCTGATCATGTCAGATCTAAATTACTTGATGCACCCTTGGATAAGGACCACTTGTTTGGAGTATAAGCAGAAGAGGTGCTTAAGAAGATGGAAGACAAAGCAAAATCTATGCAAACGGTGAAAGATTTCTTTCAGGTACAACCTCCTAGGTTCAGCAGGAATTTTCCCTCAAAACACTGGTCCTTTCCTGCACCTAGCAGACAGGGGCAGGCTAAGCCCCGCAGGGACAGACCACCCAGACTCCTATCCCAGGGACAGCAGAGAACCAAACAGTGGACCACTTCCATTACTAAGGCAGGGAGTTCTAAGCCATCCCTGTATGGCAAAAACTGCCAGTGACCCCCTCTGCCCTCTTTTCACTTGCCAGAAACTAGGAGGAAGGCTCTTCCTCTGCAAAGAAAATTGGCTTTCTGTAACAAAAGACCAACGGGTCTTAAAGGTCATTTTTCAGGGATACAAATTTTCCTTCAATGAACTCCCAGTTCCAAGAGGGTACCCAGACTTGCCTCCAAATCGGTGGGCAGAGGCATTGAAATAATTCCAAACTCTCATATACCTAAGGGCAGTAGAACCTGTCCCCTCAGATCAAACAGGCAAAGCCTTTTATTCCAGACTATTCCTTGTTCCCAGAAGAGAGACCACTTGGCGCCCCATCCTGGATATATCCATTCCTGGTGGTCCCCAAATTCAAAATGCTAACCTATGCTGATAAAAAATGCCTGGTTAGTTATCCCAGATCTAAAAGATGCCTACCTCCACATCCCCATAAGGGCATCCTGCAGGAAATTCCTTTGCTTAAGAGTTGGCTCACAACCTTTTCAGTTCTCTGCGCTACCCTTTGGCTTATCTTCTGCTCCCAGGGTATTCACCAAATGAGTAGCCCCGGCCATAGCCTTTTGCAGACAGAAAAATATACCCTTATCTGGACGACTGCCTCATTCAGGCAGATTGCAATGAAAAGCTCTTCAAGGACCTCCTCTTTGTCAAAACCTTCTTAACCTTCTTAGGGTGCACCATCAACGAGAAGAAATCAAGGCAAACATCCTCCAGGAAGATCATTTTCTTGGTAGCACTGCTGGACACGGCATCCCAAATGGCCTTCCTATCCCCAGAAAAGCAGAGCTTCCTGCCTCTCTGTGTTACCCAGCTGGCTTCCAGAAGTCACCTCACTGCGAGAAAGTTCTTGCAAGCCTTGGGGTACATGGCATCTTGCATCCTTCAAATTCCTCTGGCCAGGCTTCACATGAGAAAACTTCAGTGGTACCTAAAAAACTTTGGTGTCAGCACTCTCAACCTCTAGAGACCTCTCTACCTCTGATCCCCTGTATAAGGGCCGGATTTCTCTGGTGAGCAGGAGCCTGTACTCAGAACAAGGGTCTTTCCTTCACCCTCCACCCAGCCGGGCAGACCATTACCACCGACGCCTCAGACATAGATTGGGGCGCTCACCTAGAAGGCAGGTGCACCCAAAGTCTTTGGGATGCCCAGCACCTTCCCTTGCACATCAACCAGAAAGAAATGATGGCAGTGCAAAAGGCTCTGACATCTTTCAAACCCCATTTCAAGCCAGGGGTTCTCCTTATCAAAACAGACACCACCACAGTAATGTGATACATCAGTAAACAGGGAGGGACCCAATCTTACCCCACTGTGCAGGCTAGCCATGAACCTCTGGCTGACTGCCTCTTCCATGGGACTACACCTGATAGCCCAATACCTACCAGGGATCAACAACACCCTGGCAGACCACTTAAGCAGAAACTTACTAGACCCTTACGAATGGCAGCGCCACAGAAAAATCTTTTTACAAATCACTCAGGCATAGGGGACTCTGGAGGTGGATCTCTCTGCTTCACATCTCAACCATCAGCTGAAAGAGTTCTCTACCAGGGAGTATCACCACCTAGCGTGGAAGGTGGATGCCTTGACCTTCCCCTGGAACACCTTCTTTGTGTACGCATTCACTCCTCTGCCTCTTATTCCCAAGGTACTGATAAAAATAAGGGAGGAAAGACCAAAGGCCATCCTCATTGCTCCAGATTGGCCAAGACAACATTGGTACCCCTTTCTGCACAGCCTGACCTTACAGCCTCCCAGGCAGCTTCACCTGATCTCAGACCTCTTAACTCAGGGGGGGGGGGGGGGATTCTGCACACCCAGACTTGCAGACTCTCTATCAGTATGGCTAATACTCTAAAGGCAAACAAAGGGCCCCTGTTAAGCAAACCGGTCCTAGACATTATCGCAGAGGCCAGAAGGGCCAGCGCCAGAAAATCTTACGCAGGAAAATGGAAAAGATTCTCCTCCTGGAGCCAGTCCAGAGGGGGCAGTACCTCACAACCTTCCATCCCTCTTATCCTGGACTACCTAGCGGAGCTACTTAATAGTGGCTTCTCCTCTATGCCGCAGCTATTTCAGCTCATTTTGATACAGAACAGCCCCTGTTTCTCCCAGCCTTTGATTAAACAGTTCCTCAGAGGGTCTTCTAATATCAGACCTCCCAGAAGGCCACCCACTCCTGCCTGGGACCTGAATTATGTTTTAGAAAAAACTAACTTTACCACCCTTCGAACCAGCTGCTTCAGCAGAACTATAAGATACCCCTCCTGGAAGACTGCTTTTCTCTTAGCTCTCACCTCAGCCAGAAGGGTTTCAGAACTTCAGGCACTTATGGCTATTGAGCCCTTCATCATCTTCCATGCAGACAGTCTCTCCCTGAGGACTAATCCCTCCTTTATGCCCAAGTTGGTATCTAATGCAACTCTCAATCAGACCATACATCTACCCACCTTCTTTCCTAACCCTCAAAACAAGGGGGAAAGAATAGTGCACTCACTAGACGTGCACGGACAGCTCGGATAGTATCTGGACCGTACTAAACCCTTCAGGAAAACAGACCAACTACTTGTCAGCTTTGTCCTGGGGCAGAAGGGAAGCCCATTTCCAAATGGATATCACAGTGTGTCCATTTCTGCTACAGATTGCATGGGAACCCCCCCCCCCCCACCTTGAAGTCTGTTCGAACCCATTCCACTAGGGCAGCCTCCACTTCCACAGCATTCCTCAGAGGAGTTCCCACCAGGAACATCCTGGAAGCTGCCACCTGGACGTGTGTTCATACCTTTACCAAGCATTACCACCTACCTTTATTTTCTAAGGCTAGGGCAGGGTTTGCCTCTGCAGTTCTGCAAGGCATGCTGAGCCATTCCTAGGTCTCTTACTAATCCTACCATCCCTCTCCTCAGCTTTTTGAATCCTCCCACAGGTGATGACTGCAACAATGAAACATGAAGAACATAATACAGTTGTGTACACTTACCATAACTGTACATGTTCAAGTGTATTTACTGTTGCAGTCCTGGATGATGTTCGTGTTTCACTGTTGCAGTCATTACATTTGGGGTAATCTGCTAGCAGGTTGCCCTCAGTCGGTCTGAATAACAAAGTCTTGGGTCCTGCGTCGGTTGCTGTCTCCTCTTCCATGACATCAGGTTGTCAGGGGTATAAAACATGCAGCCGACGCCATTTTAATCCATCTTTCTTGCTGCGCAGTGCCCAAAGCAGAAGCAGTTCACAAGTGCCGGTCGGCCGACTCCTAAAATTTTTGTTTTCGAATTTCAGAACCGAAGTCTTCAAATTAAAGCTAAGTACCCCGTTGGGGAAACTTTTTCTTGCTCCTTACCGATGTCAGTAAAAGTTAATAATTGCATTACCTGTGGGAAGCAAATACCTCATAAGGATTTTCATTTGTACTGTATTCCTTGCCTAGGCCCTGAGCACAACGTGCCTTGCTGTTGGTTTTGTGCTAAATTTAACCAATGCACTATCAAGCGTCTGTATATTTTTGCTTCTAAATATTTTGGTTCAAGAGTTAACTATCCTGAAATGTCATCAGTTAGCAATCTGACTACCGGAGTTCACAAAAACGCAAGGAAAAAGACAGACTGTCGAGGTCCAAAACCGACGACGAAGCTTCTCCTAAGCCAGTCGCCGGTACTCAGTGAGGCGCATTCGCAGCTCCTGATGCCCGCTACTTTTGAGTCGCAGGCCTATACCGAGACCCATTCGGAGTCCGATATGCCACGAGTTTCTGCAAGTTTTGAACCCACGGATGTCTCTCCCTTGGATGGGTCCTTAGCCGCTGAGCAGGCACCGGCTTCTGAGGGTGTTTTCAGGCCTCAATATTTGTATATTAAACCAATGCCATCATCAAAAACCAGACCAAAATCAACTTCTGTGTCTAGAAAACCGACGCATGAGCCACGTGCTCAGGCCCCTATGCCTAAAAAACAAATGATCAAAATGGCTGAGGATTTAATTACCCTGAATCAGGGGTTCATAACCCCCCCCCCCCCCCGTTAAGAGGCCTAGGCAAGGCACTTATTATGAATCTTCAGATCAGGTTTCCATTTTTTCTGATTTCTCTTCTGATCAGGAATTTTCTATTCCACGTTATGAGGACTCTGATGCAGAAGAGTCCATCCCTTCTACTTCTCCTCCTGAGGATCTCTCTTTTGGAGAGACTTTGCATACTTTAAGGGAACATTTTCACTGGGAGAGTCAGGACTTCTCAGAGTCTAAAAAGAGGCTTAGGGATTTTCTTCTTCTTCCTCAGCATAGGCCTTTGGCAATACCTCCTGTGTTAGACATTGTTGATGTGTTCTCAGAATCAAGCATGGATACTGATTCCCAGCCTCCGGCTCCTATTAAGCCAGACAGATATTACAGGGTTCCTTACTCCCACAAATTTCTTTCAAAAATCCTGCTGCTGACCTTGAAACTATTTCTCAGGGTCCCAAGGGTGTTAAGGCTTCTACAGCCAAAAATCCTACCCCTTCTGATAGAGATTCCAGGGCGCTGGATAGATGGGGAAAGAAGGTTTACACTTCTTATAGGTTGAAACACACAAAATCCACTGGAGACACCACACGGAGATGACCACTGTTGCGAAAAACTTCTTTATTTGGAACAAAAACACACAAGCGCTTTCACGTAGATACACTACGCTTCTTCAGGTGTAATAAGACATGAATTTAGACAGCTTTTTATACAAACTCCTTTGGCGCTCAAACTAACCAATTTAGATCCTAATTAAATAATTGGTGACAATCATGGTAGGCTAATTTAAAGAAACAACATTAAAAATTTCTTTGTAAAACAAATGAGCATTCCTTAAAAAGTTTAAAAAGTAACATAAATAGCAAAGTTGACAAAAGATACCTTGGACAAACTGTTCTGCGTGAATAAAAAGCAATACCATCTGTCAAACTGACGATACAAGCCTGCTAGCAAACCAAGCTTGCATTAATACAGTTATAAATAGTTATAGATAATCATGGCCAAGACACAAAGCATAAAACGTAAACCGGAATGCAATATTTTCTAGATGAGGGTGTACAATACAGCGATACTCTAATGCAACTGAAATGTGTAAACTAACTCTATTATTAAAGTCGCTCAGCTAAACAAAAGCTGGACTCCTTAGTATATCGCCTCCGGTCTGTAAGCATACCAAGTGCATCAAACCACATGGTGTGGAAAAGTGATGCTACGCAAATATTGCTGTCAAACAGTGTGTCCCATACAGTAACTACCTTTCTAAACATAACTACCATTCTAAAAATAAGAAGCAACAAAGTGTTGCTGCTGTTAGCAGGTGCAAAGCAAAATCTTAACTAGTGCGTTAAAGACATATTATTATAGCCATCGCAGCAGCAGAATATTAAAAAATACTGACCTAAAATGCAACTGCAATGTGCCCTTAACTAGCATCATGTCTCAAAGGGAAGACGCCACTACCACAGAAATAAAATCAATCCGTGGCAATCACAATCAGAGTAAATAAAACCGCTCACATTATCCGAGCATGAGAATTCACACACACATTCAAGACAACAAAGGCCAGTCCGACAATAAAAAATATCCTACTAGCAACAGCAGCTACCAGGCATGAATGCGAGGTAGCAACCAGCTGCTGGCATGCTGAAGCGTTACTGGTTAACAGAAGACCTGATGGAGAACTCTCCATCTAGCAGCATAAACCTGCACATCCATAACTGAAAAATAAAGAATAAAAAATAAAAAATGTTGTCAAAGACTCTAAAACGAAGAATGTAAAAGAAAATATAAATAACAACAGATTACGAGCAACCAGCCCGCTCACCTCTAGTGATATCATGCACTCCGATATCTAGCGAACTCCCAATAAGGTGGTTCAGATTAACAGTATTTCACTGACAACCAGACAAGTACAAAATCTGCCAACAGTCAGCACCCAAATAGAGTTGAAAAGTCCAGGGAACCTGACCAAAACATAAAAGTAACAAAGCTTTTCTTAAAAATATATAAACAGTGACAAAGATTGCATGTGAGATGATAAAAAGCTGAGCTGAACTAAAAGATCTCAGAGTCCTATATAGGGTATAAAACCATCTGCGAGTTGGAAAACTCAGCTCTAATAATACTCAGTTGTCCAACATAACAAGAGGCGAACATATGCCAAACACCAGCTTACCATAAATACAGTAATGCTGAGCGTGACGAACAGAAAATGTTACGTATGTCCGACTAAATGTCTTAATCAATCAGAAGATAAAGCTGACATCATACACTAATAACCATTACTGGGTAAAACCACCATCAGTGTCAGGGAACTACTACTACATAAAATATTATCCAAAGTGTCAGCCCACTATTCCCTTTATATCATATGAAAGCCTCAACTCTAAAGCACATTCTGAATGCTGTAAACACACCAAAGAAATCAAATAGGACAAAATATTAACAAACCTATAACAACCTAAGGCAAGGCATAATGAGTGAGGAGATTATACAGTAGATGGCTCTATGAAACCATGACTGAGAAGGGTGAACCTGGTGAAGGGACACATAAAAAGCTCATGAAAGCAAAAAGACAGGATTAGGGGCACACAAAGTGTTAGGGCCATGCAACAAAGCGAATCCACTTGTGTCTCCACTATCTCATATTGAGAACAGGTTTAACCGAAACATATTGATTAATACCTGGATGTAAATGCGCTTTTAAGGTAAAAATCCACTTAAGTTCCCTAACAGCCAGTTGATTCATGTTGTCTCCTTCCCTAATGTTAATTGCCAACAGTTCCAGAACCATAAATTTAAAACTATGTGTATTAAATTCCAGAATGTGCTTTGCCAAGGCACTGCTTTCATTGCCTTTCCTGATGTCGTAGCAATGATTGTAGATCCTGTCACGAAGTCTTCTCGTGAGGCCTACATAAAAAGCTTGGCATGAATCGCATATAGCCAAATAAATTAGGTTAGTACTGTTGCAATCACTGTGAAATCTGGGTGTGAACAAAAAAGATCCATCAGGATTTAGAAAACTAAGACTATTGGATATATGTGGGCACATGTGACAATGTCCACATGGATAAGTCCCCTGGGGATCACTACAGTTGTTGTTTATCAGATGAGACTGCTCTAGACACAAAATTTGTTTTAAATTATTGCATGTCTTGTAACTAAATGTTGGATGGGCCCCTACGATTTTTCTGGTAAACGGATCTGCAACCAACACGTTCCAATTCCTGCTGACAATTTTATTGTGTTCAACAACATCACTGGTGTATTTAGTGACATAAGTAAGTCTATCAGCATGCTTATGGTTATTAAAGGCAGAAAAAAAAGCACTATCCCTGACTGGGATAGCACTCTCTCTCCTACCAAATACTTTCATAAAAACCTCCTGCTTACAATCATCTACTAACTTGGGAGGGTACCCTCTTTCTTTGAATAAACCTTCAAGTACATTCAACTCAGAGACCAGGTCATTCTTATCACTACAAATTCTGCAGATTCTATACATTTGGCTTAGAACAATCCCTCTGAAGGTAAACCTGGGATGCATGCTCTCAAACCGTAACAAAGTGTTCCTCCAAGTAGATTTCCTATATAAAGAGGTAACTATCTTGTTGGCACTAACTTGCAACTTTAAGTCTAAAAAATGGACTTGAACAGGAGATATTTCTGCTGTAAATCTCAAGAAAGTAGAGGTCATTTCTAATGCAGCAATGAAGCTCATACAATCTGTTTCAGTCCCATCCCACACAAAAAGGACGTCATCAACAAACCTCTTGTACATTCTAACCTTTTTAAAACCTGGATGCTTAAACAGATGTTGCAATTCCCAATGGTAGACCACAAGATTAGCATAGCTATTCACACAGGGAGTGCCCATGGCAACTCCCCATTTCTGAAGGTATATCTGATCCTGGAACAGGAATACATTGTTCTCTAATATCATTTCTAGCAGGCAGTTGATCAAAATCTGTCTGCTATTGCTATAATCTGAATTGCTAACAAGAATCTCTCTAATGGCCTGCATCCCCAAGTCATTGGGAATGCTGGTAAAAAGGTTCTGGACGTCCATAGTTACAGCATTGTTGCCTCGCTCCCATCTAACTTGAAACCTTTAAGGAACTCAATAAGCTGATAGGAGTCTTTCAAAATGACTGGAATGTCATCTACCAAGGGGCGTAATAGCCCTTCCACAAACAAAGAAATGGTGGAAGTTATCCACCGTTCACCTGCAACAATGGGTCTCATTGGTACTGGTACAACCCCTTTGTGGATTTTGGGTAAACCCTTGATAATAGGCAGGGTGGGAAACTCAATCAAGAAGTATTCATACAACTCGCGACTAATCTGTCCACACATCAAGAGGTCATAGAGACTATCATGCACCAACTTCACAATTGTGCTGACCTTTACTCTGGAAATAACCTCATATACTTTATCGTCAGACAACATGTTATTCATAGTAGTAATGTACTCTGATGAATTCATAACAACCACTGCTCCTCCTTTGTCAGCTTGTTTAACAATGACATTTGCATTATTTTTCAGAGAAACAATGGAACCCTGCTCAGCTTTACTAACATTATAAAAACAGCATCTTTTTTTATTATTACTTAACCTAAACCAGTCATAAAAGTCACTCTCACACATTTTCAGAAAACTCTCCACATTGTGTGGCATTATAGGTGTAAAACTACTCTTGACCCTGAAAAAACTCTTTAAAGTGTTAGTGTCCAAGACATTGCTGTCTTTGAAAAAAATCTTAAGAGAGACATTACGGCAAAACAGCCTCAAGTCTATTAAAATGTCACTTAGATAACTGACTTGTGAAGGAATGAAGTTCAGTCCTTTCTCTAAAAGGGACTGGTCTGACTCAGACAAGGTATAACTGGAAATATTACATACAAGGGAATTCAGTCTCTCATCCTCTAAGTATAGAGACATAGTGCTCAATTTCTTTGCCTCCTGTTGTTTGGGAAGTTTTCTGCTGATCCCTTTCTTTTCCTTGGACCTCTGCTGCTTGACCGGCCTCGCCATCCTGGCTGTGCCTTGACCGGAAAGGGTAAAAAATGATTATTTGCAGAGGATGAGTCCTTCGGTCTGGCACCTGCTGACAAAGACATTTTAGCTGCCTGCTGGTTAGGAGGCGGAGTACTATTGTCCATATTGACCATCAACTAAAGTAGAGGTTGGGTTAGATGGCACTGATGCTGTATTGGTCATGCTGTTAGCTACGGAGGAAGCGGATTGAACAAGAAACGGTTCAATAATGGAGCTAACTGTAGGCATCGATGAAAAACCAACATTATTAGGGAGCCCATCGTTGCGTATATTCTGCATATGTGTACTCTCAGTTCTAGGCCATACAAAGATCTGCCCACTGGCAAAATCATTGGCATCCCTAATAAGTTTCTTGTGTTTGACTTCTTTAAGCCTTTCACTAAATGATTGTACCTGAACCCAAAGGGAGTCAAGTCTCCTGGTAAAATGTTCAGTCTTGAAGCGTTCGGTAATCGCTGCATACTGTGAATCTATCTTGTTTCTTAGCTCAACCTCCAGTGGTGAAAAATATTCCAACAGCAGGTTAATGTAACTAAAACCTAGCTGTATGTTAAGGTCCTGCCATTTCCTTAACAGCAAAGGATGGCTATTGCCATAAGATGGCATACAAAAGACACGCATACCTCTAGGCACTATCTTAAAGTGTAAGCATGCCTCTAAATGCAGTCTCTGCCAGGCTAGTCTCTGCAACTGATATAAATCATCTTGAAGCATTCTAAACAATCTGTTAAATTCAATGACATTCTCACCATTCGGTGTAGTTGGTGACACAGTTGGTTGATTATTCAGCTCCAGAGCCAATAAAGGATTTTCTTTGCAGTGCTTGAGAGAATCCCAAGTAAATGTCCCAGTAATCCTCATCTCTGGACGAAAATCCAGCTCAATATTGTTATGCTCCATGTGTTTACCTTGCAATACAGCACAGCAGCAAAAGAAAAAGTCCAAAAACTGTAGCAGGAAAACAAAGACTCCAAATGGAAAAAACAAGGAACTTGAAACACACAAAATCCACTGGAGACACCACACGGAGATGACCACTGTTGCGAAAAACTTCTTTATTTGGAACAAAAACACACAAGCGCTTTCACGTAGATACACTACGCTTCTTCAGGTGTAATAAGACATGAATTTAGACAGCTTTTTATACAAACTCCTTTGGCGCTCAAACTAACCAATTTAGATCCTAATTAAATAATTGGTGACAATCATGGTAGGCTAATTTAAAGAAACAACATTAAAAATTTCTTTGTAAAACAAATGAGCATTCCTTAAAAAGTTTAAAAAGTAACATAAATAGCAAAGTTGACAAAAGATACCTTGGACAAACTGTTCTGCGTGAATAAAAAGCAATACCATCTGTCAAACTGACGATACAAGCCTGCTAGCAAACCAAGCTTGCATTAATACAGTTATAAATAGTTATAGATAATCATGGCCAAGACACAAAGCATAAAACGTAAACCGGAATGCAATATTTTCTAGATGAGGGTGTACAATACAGCGATACTCTAATGCAACTGAAATGTGTAAACTAACTCTATTATTAAAGTCGCTCAGCTAAACAAAAGCTGGACTCCTTAGTATATCGCCTCCGGTCTGTAAGCATACCAAGTGCATCAAACCACATGGTGTGGAAAAGTGATGCTACGCAAATATTGCTGTCAAACAGTGTGTCCCATACAGTAACTACCTTTCTAAACATAACTACCATTCTAAAAATAAGAAGCAACAAAGTGTTGCTGCTGTTAGCAGGTGCAAAGCAAAATCTTAACTAGTGCGTTAGACATATTATTATAGCCATTGCAGCAGCAGAATATTAAAAAATACTGACCTAAAATGCAACTGCAATGTGCCCTTAACTAGCATCATGTCTCAAAGGGAAGACGCCACTACCACAGAAATAAAATCAATCCGTGGCAATCACAATCAGAGTAAATTTATTTATTTTATTTATTTATTTTACATTTGTTAACCGGGCTAGTCCAACTGGATACATGTCCATTTTCAGTGGAGGCCCGAGGAGAAAAGCTCCGCTAACTACTACTTAACAAGTTAAAAAATATACAGAATTATGCAATAAAAAGAAAACATTTGCTTTAAATTTCTTCCAGAATGTAAAGACACAAGAGTACAATATGAGACTTAAATAAAACCGCTCACATTATCCGAGCATGAGAATTCACACATACATTCAAGACAACAAAGGCCAGTCCGACAATAAAAAATATCCTACTAGCAACAGCAGCTACCAGGCATGAAAGCGAGGTAGCAACCAGCTGCTGGCATGCTGAAGCGTTACTGGTTAACAGAAGACCTGATGGAGAACTCTCCATCTAGCAGCATAAACCTGCACATCCATAACTGAAAAATAAAGAATAAAAAATAAAAAATGTTGTCAAAGACTGTAAAACGAAGAATGTAAAAGAAAATATAAATAACAACAAACAGATTACGAGCAACCAGCCCGCTCACCTCTAGTGATATCATGCATTCAGATATCTAGCGAACTCCCAATAAGGTGGTTCAGATTAACAGTGTTTCACTGACAACCAGACAAGTACAAAATCTGCCAACAATCAGCACCCAAATAGAGTTGAAAAGTCCAGAGAACCTGACCAAAACATAAAAGTAACAAAGCTTTTCTTAAAAATATATAAACAGTGACAAAGATTGCATGTGAGATGATAAAAAGCTGAGCTGAACTAAAAGATCTCAGAGTCCTATATAGGGTATAAAACCATCTGCGAGTTGGAAAACTCGGCTCTAATAATACTCAGTTGTCCTTCTTATATGTTCACTTCTTATAGGTTCATAGGTTGATACTAGGCTATCTGCCCTAGGGCATTTACAAGCCTAGCCAGAGTGTGTTTGGCTTTCGCCACCCTTTTAGATTAGTTGACTGTGCCTCTTGTTAGTAGGTCACAGAGGATAGCCCTTTTAAGATTAGTTTACTGTGCCTCTGTCTAGCAGGGACACCGAAGAGATCCCAGGGGTAATCTTACGATCTCCCATCCACTCGTCAAGATTTCTCTTAAAGAGGGTCAGTGAGGGGCTCTGCCTAACCTGGATTGGGATTTTGTTCCAGAGTGAGGGGAGCCTCTGGGATATGAATGTGTCCCTCCAGCATGTCCTATTTATTTTGATGCTGAGGTTCAAGTCCCTGGAGCGTGTAGCTCTCAGGGATTTGGATTTCCTGAGGTGGAACATGTCCATTAATTCTGGGTTGGACATGGCTTTATATGTCAGGCACAGATTGCCACTGAGTAGAGCTGGAGTTTCTTTAGCCGAACTACATAGGGCATCTGTCTGAGACCCTTGATCCTCTTGGTGAGGTACTTTTGGGGTCTTTCCAGTTGCTGCAGGTGTCGGGTGAGGTACATCCCAAATGGGGCATTGTATTCAGTTATGGGCCTGATGAGTGATGAGTAGAGAGGTGCAATGACCTCTCTTGATCTAGATGTGAACCCTTTTGTGATAAGGTGGGCTATATAGAAGGTCTTTCTAACCACTTTGGCAATGTGATTGTCAAAGGAGAGATTATTATCTACTTGGGTCCCCAAATCCTGAATTACTTCTTCCGTACTTAATGGATTACCACCTATGTGGTAATTTGTGGGCACTTTGTTTTTCCCAAAGGGGATGACTATGCACTTTTTGGCATTTAGCTTTAGGCCATTGCTCTGGCACCAGTTATCCGTCTCTGTGAGACCCTTTTGGAGGATGCTTGTGTCAGCCGGAGAGTCGATTATGGCACCCAGTTTGCAGTCATCTGTGAACTTGGTCAGCCATAGTCCTCCCGTGTTAGCCTGTACCTCAGAGAAATATATACCGAACAAGAGAGGTCCCAGGACTGAGCCTTGTGGGATGCCACTTGTAACTGGTTTAGAGTCTGACATGGCACCTGTGATTCTGACCATGTGGGTTATATCCCTGAGCCAGTTTGCAACCCATCTTGTGACATAGGCGTTGATATTTAAGCTGGTGAGCTTATTTATGATGCCCAAGTGGGGTATTGTGTCGAAGGCTTTTGCGAGGTCCAGGTAGGCTGTGTGGACTACCTTCCCTACATCTGTGGCCTTGGTAACTGTTTCAAAGAAATTGACCAGGTTCAAGAGGCAAGATCTGCCTTTAATAAAGCCGAATTGGGTAGGATCCAGTGTCTGGAGGTTCCCAATGTCTTTGTTTGAGTTCCATGATGATACGCTCCATAGCTTTGCAGACCAGTCTAGTCAGGCTTATAGGGCGATAGTTTCCGAGGTCTGTTGTGGCACCACCTTTGTGGAGTGTAACCACTGTTGCTGTACGCCATTCCTTGGGTACATATCCTGGAGTAAGGCTGAGATTGAACAGTGACTTTATGTGAGGATTCAGTTATTCTTGGAACTTGTGTAAGACGCAGCCCAGGACACCGTCCGGTCCCATTGATGCTGTGTTTTTTGCTTTGGAGAGGGCAGCTCTCACCTGTGCATCTGTGATGTCAGGGAGGCTACACTCTTTTGTGATGGACATTTGCTCTTTTGGGGGGGGGGGTTGCACTGAACCCGTCTGCCAGGATGTTGGCAATGTCTGTGGGTTCAGTGTATTTTTTGTCATTTTGCACTAACTCAGAGCATATCTGGGAGTTGCCACCCAGGTTCCTGACATAATTAAAGAAGGCCTTGTGATTATCTTTAGCGTCTTGTGCAATTTTTCTTTCGAAGCTGGCCTTGGATGATTTTATGAGGGATCATAGTTTCTTGCTAGTACTGATCAGAGATGCCTTCCCTTTTTGGGATTTTGCTGTATCATGTAGTAGCTTCCTCTTTCTGTTGTATAGCTTATTTATGGCTGGGGTCCACCAGACAGGTCTCCTGCCTTTGGAGGAGTGAGTCTTGGTTTTATTTGGGATAGCACGATCCATGCATTCCTGTAGGAGTCCATAAGAATGCGTTTGAAAAGGATTATGCGGTTTGGGCCATATTTTCCACTGACCTGGGGGCTTTGAAAGATTCCACCTCGGTTTTGAGAAGTGTGAAGTTTGCTTTTGAGAAGTTCTTCACCGTTGTTTCCTGGGCTGGTGGTGGGGACGGGATATGGATATCCAGTGAGATTAATTTATGGTCTGATCCTACCAGTGAGGGGTATACCTCTGGTGTGGAACATAGAGTCCCCATGTTGGTAATGACCAGGTCCAGTATGTTTTCCCCTCTTGTGGGAGTGGTGACCAGTTGTTCCATAGCATGTGAGTTTATAAATTCTAAGAACCATTGGGCGAGGATGTTGTGGCTTGAGTAGTTTTCCCAGTCAATGTTTGGGTAGTTGAAGTCACCCATTATAATGGTGTTTGGAGAGATCTTCATGTTCTCC
>NC_056732.1:1352661244-1352697486 GCF_019279795.1 Protopterus annectens
GTTTTGGACCTCGACGGTCTGTCAATGTCTTTTTCTTTGCGTTTTTTTTAAGTATTCCGGTAGTCGGATTGCTAAAAGACGACATTTCTGGATAGTTAAATCTTAAGCCAAAATATTTAGAAGCAAAAATATACAGACGTTTAATAGTGGGTTGATTAAATATAGCACAAAACCGACAGCAAGGCACATTGTGGTCAGGGCCTAGGCAAGGAATACAGAATAAATGAAAATCCTTATGAGGTATTTGCTTCCCACAAGTAATACAATTACTAACTTTTACTGATATCGGTAAGAAGCAAGAAAAAGTTTCCCTAACGGGGTACTTTGCTTTTAGTCGAAGACTTCGGTTCTGAATCTCGAAAACGAAAATTTCAGGAGTCTGCCGACTGGCACTTGCGAACTGCTTCTGCTTCGGACACCGTGCAGCAAGAAAGACTGATGTAATGGCATCGGCTGCATGTTTTATATCCCTGACGACCTGATGTCATGGAAGAAGGGACAGCAACCCAAGACTTTGTTAATCAGGCCGACTAAGGGCAAACTGCCAGCAGATTACCCAAATGTAATGACTGCAACAATGAAACATGAAGAACATCTGCAGTTTTATAGATATTGTTTTGAGCTGTTTATTTCTTAATTACTTTTTAATTCTCTTGTATTACCTATTTGTTGAATATTTTATATATTAGATCAGACAGACATTTTGCTACTCAGCTTTCCTGTTGAGGTACACCCACCTTATACATATGTATGAGCAATGAAACTTTCATAATTACTCTTCCATCATGGTTTAAGTGGTTGAACTGTGATTTTTGATTGCACTAGATTATTTGTATTGTTTACGTAGACTATTTTAACTCTGAAAATTACACAGTTTATTTATTCTGAAGAAGTTCTTAAATAAAGAACAAAAGCACGCTCAATTACAGGTTCTACTTGCTGCATTATTTCTGATGATTATTTTGGAAAGTTATTAACTTTATTTACGTTCCACAGATGCCTTCATAAGTTTATTATTTTGATTTGATATATATATATATATATATATATATATATATATATATAGAGAGAGAGAGAGAGAGCTTAACTATGAAATTTCGAAATCCCAAAATCTCGAGTTTTGGATATCGAGTTCAGAATCTTGAGATTTTGGAATCTCGAAATTGTGAAAACACCATCCAACACACTAAAGCATGTGCATGCAGAGGGGCAAGCCCCCCTGCATTCTCCATGTGGGGCCATGACCCCATACTCCATGCAACTTAAATATACCAACTCAGAGATCGCATTACAGCGAGGGACAAGGGAAATCACCCGGTCCGTGCTGTATGCCGATCTCCAATTCAGGTTTTCAAAGTTTTGCAACTTCAAACATATGATCTTCGCATATATATATATATATATATATATATATATATATATATACACACACACACACATACATATACACACACACACACACACACACACACACACACACACACACACACACACACACACTTAGATGAGATCTATGGGATCTATGCATACTTCCTAACTTTCCCGGAATTTGCAGAACATAGGTTCATAGGTTCATACTAGGCTATCTGCCCTAGAGCATTTATAAGCCTAGCCAGAATGTGTTTGGCTTTCGCCACCCATTTTAAATTTATTTTGCTATGCCCTTTTTCGAGGTTAGTATACTGTGCCTCTGTCTAACAGTGACACAGAAGTGATACCCAGGGTAAACCTACGATCTCCCATCCACTCATCAAGATTCCTCTTGAAGAGAGTCAATGAGGGACTCTGCCTAACCTGGACTGGGATTTTATTCCAGAGTGAAGGGAGCCCCTGGGTTATGAATCTGTCCCTCCAGCATGTCCTATTTATTTCAGTGGTGAGGTTCAAGTCTCTCGAGCGCGTAGCTTGATGGGATTTGGATTTTCTGAGGTGCAGCATGTCCATTAATTCCGGGTTGGACATGGCTTTATAACAGGCGGTATGCCACTGAGTAGAGCTGGAGTTTCTTTAACCGGGCAGCATATGGCATCTGTTTGAGCCCTTTGATCCTCTTGGTGAGGTACTTTTGGGGTCCTTCCAGTTGCTGCAGGTGTCTGGTAAGGTACATCCCAAAAGGGGCATTGTACTCAATTACGGGCCTGATGAGAGATGAGTAAAGAGACACAGTGACCTCCCCTGATCTAGATGTGAATCCCTTCATGATTAGGTGGGCTATATAAAATG
Source organism: Protopterus annectens (assembly GCF_019279795.1). NCBI lineage: Eukaryota > Metazoa > Chordata > Ceratodontiformes > Protopteridae > Protopterus > Protopterus annectens. The sequence goes on from NC_056732.1 coordinate 1,352,663,468, forward strand.
TTTTTCTAACCACTTTGGCCACGTGGTTGTCAAATGAGAGATTGCTATCAACTTGGGTCCCCAGGTCCCTAATTACTTCTTCTGTACTTAATGGATTACCACCTATGTGGTAATTTGTGGGCACTTTGTTTTTGCCAAAGGGGATGACTATACACCTTTTGGCATTTAGCTTGAGGCCATGGCTCTGGCACCAGTTGTCTGTTTCTATGAGGCCCTTTTGGTGGATGCTGATTATACATGATATTTTTGCCTTGTTCTTAGTAGGTTTTCTTTTTGTTTCCAGGTAAATTAATGAGCATTATAGTCCATCAATAATGCTAGGAATTAGTCTTTCACATATATTTTTCAGAAAATGAAATGGATGCTAATGCAAAACCTATTCTATTAACTTTTAAAGTGAATTTGAATAATATCTAAAATTGTCCCTGACATTTCCCCCACCCCCCACTTTTTTGCTTTGTCCATAATTTTTGAGCAATAAAGTTTAGAACTTTGCTGCTGATTCTTCTAGGTTTACAAACTTAGCAAATCTAATTTTAGCACGTATTCATGCCTCTCAATTGTACCTTATTGTAATGATCGTTCATCATTTTGAGCATTAAAAATCCATGTTCCATATTGATAGACACTGAAAGGAACTAACGTACACCCATTACGATTTTTTAGATAAAATCTGTGGTAAACACTGAAACACATTAATTCAGTCAAAGAACTTTTTTTATAAATATAAGGTAACACATTTTAATTAAGCTTTGAGCTTTCTAGTTGACATTACTAAAAGTGTTCCAGGCCTATGAGTAAAGGACCATATGCACAGGAAATTAGCATGAAATAATAATTCAGAATTATTTTACAGTATACATTATATATATATATATATATATATATATATATATATATATATGTATATAAAGTCACACTGAAAGTTTAGAATTCAGACAGCTGATGTGGCATCTGTATAGCCGTTAAGAGTCCTGTAAAGTGTGAGGATGTTGGTTCAAGGGCAGAACTGCTTTGCTGATAGGTATAAAATATACTGTGATGTTCAATATGGAGGGGATAGGATTAGAATAAGAGGACTGTTTTGTTGACAATTATGTCTTTAATAATATATTCACAGCATCATAGGATTTATTTATTTTTTATTTACAGTGCTGACTGGGTTAATCCCACAAGGCCAATAACCTCTTTTCAGGGGAGACACAAGGTGGTATTTATACTAAGGGACATTTTGACAGGAAACCGGGGAATGCCCCCTTCTAGTCATTGTTGCCAGAGGGACCCATTTTGAAGGAGCACTTCCTGTTTCCATTCCAGGTGCAGAGACGGACTGGAGAGACAGGGAGGTAGATGGAGAGAGCAGATGATGGAATGGTGAAAGAAATGAAGGAGAAAGCAAATACTGAGACTGGAGAATGTGTGCAGAATTCTGAGGAAATGTTTCAAAGAAACCTGTCTGATAGAGATGACTCCGCAAATGATGGATGTGTAATAACAGCTCTCCCAGGAGGGTTGTGGGATGATTTTCTTAAAGAAATGGCGATGCAGAGTGAGCCAGAAAATGAAGGAGATGTTTCCTGGGAGGACATTATACAGAAAATACAAAAAAAGAATGCAAACAATTCTGAAAAATAGTGTTGAGGTGGAACAGAAAATATGTAGAGAAAGTAAAAGGCCAAAGTGGAGTAGCAGAAAGGAAGGCAGAAGAAAATGAAAAACGGAAGCACATGGTAAAGATTCAAAGTAAAAATGGCAAAACAAAATGGACAGGTATGAAGTATGGGGCAATTTAATAGCTTCTTTGGGTGTAAAAGCGCATGAGGTAAGAGCATTTATTCTTATTAAGATTATGTGACATTATATTTCAGCCTTTTTTTTTTTTTAATGGAAATTTTTTTGGAGAATAAGAAAAAAGAAAGACCGTAACCCATGGAATCTTTATGTAATAAAAGCATTTAGCAGGGAAACAAAGAAGAAAAATAATGTACAATTCTGAACAAAGGTAGAAAGACAGACATTGAAAGGACATTTGAAAGATTTATGTAAAGTACTGAACATTGCAAAAATTTATAACAAAATAGGTTTATGGACTGGTGGCTGGGATTGCAATAGTATTTAAAATTGAAGAGAAAAAAATGATGCATATACCAAGCACAATATGTATCGGGGACAGTTTAATGAAAATTTCCAGGAGAGTGGTATAATCCCATTTATCTATCCAGTTTGTAAAGAAAACAAAAATCCTGTATTCTGTACATCTTTTTAAAATGTTGATTATAAAATATGTATGTCCATTTTATTAGATATTAAACTGAAGAATTTTTTCCTTGAACTAATACAAACAGATTAGTTAGGATTCATCTACAAAAGACAAACCCAAGAAAATATTAAAAGATTAATTACAATAGTAGACAGTATAGAAAAAAAAACAAGATACTCTATTCATTAGCCTAGACATAAAAAAAAAGCCTTTGATTCAATTAATTGTAATTTTTTAAAACTTTAGGAATATTTGCATTCCCAATTCAATTCATAGATCTCTTAAGAAAGCTATATAACAATAATAAAGTTTATGTTAAACTAGGCCCTTTTTCATTAGAACGTATTGCCATAAAAGGTACAAAACAATGCTGTCCTCTGTCTCCAATATTTTTTGCTTTAGCTATACAAATATTTGCAATTTCTGTAACTGCTAATCCGAAAATACAAGGTTTAAAAATGAATGAAAATTATATTTAAAAATAAAGCTATTTGCTGATGATATCATGTTAACATTAAACACAGAAGATTCCTTAAAGTAAATAGCAACACTCTTATATAATTTTAGTAAATTACTGGGGTTACAATTTAATAGAAATCAAATTACCTTGTTCTAAACAAGAAAATATTAATAGTTACCTGTGCCATGGCTTTATTGGTAAAGAAGTTCAATATCTATCATATTCAGGCATCAAAATTTAAAAAATCTTTTGGAGAAATCAGAGATATTAACTATGAAAACTTGTTAACATAATTTAAAATCAAATCTAACTAGATTAACTCATTTGAAGATATTTTGTTACTTAAAATTATACAAATATTAGCACTGCCAACAAATAAAATGCACTCTAACCAACCAAATAAAATTCTTTTGCAATTCTTATGTTATCACCCAAAACCTAGAATTAAATTTTCCAAATACTGCAACTTGCATGAAAGCAGCTAAATGTTGAGAGCAGTTTTAAATTGGCTAGATAATGAATAAAAAGCAAACTGGAAATCTTTACATACTTCTTTATTTAATTATAATAAAATGAAAATTAAATCATACATAATGTGGGCTTTATGTTGCAACTGTGTACAATACAATATTTATTAACCCACACAAAGTATGCAAATTTTATTCATAAAAATTTGAAGTTTATGATTTTTGTTAAATAGACTTGAAACTACGGTTTGATACTATAATACCATTTATTATAACTAAACATGTCCTTAACACTGTTAGCTTACAAAATCTGATTTGGAATAATAATAATTTTACTGCTTGGCTTAATTGTTTTTAAGGCACCAAATTAAAAACTACAAAAAATATGATAGTGAAATATAATCTTGACTCTCAAGATTGGTTACATTTACAGAATAAAAGAAGTCATGCTTAAAATAAATTCCTAAGATTAGCCTAATCCCAATATAAAGATGCTCCAAAAATAATGTACAATATTCCTGATAAATATTGCAATAGAATTAGTCCTCAAAATGTAATCTCTAAATTATATACAACTATTAAATAATCTAAATGATAAATTTTGGAATTTTATTACACTAAATGAGGCCAATTCAGTAGATGAAACTAATAAAATAATCATACAAAGATCAATAAAAATTACCTCCTGGGTTCAGTATTGGCAAATTTTTACATGGATGTTTCTAACAGCAAACATAACTGCAAAATTTGGTGTAAATAACACTTTTGAAAGTTTAAGATGTGGAAAAAGTTGTAAAGATGATTGGTTGCATATGTTTTATTCCTGTTCCTCATTAGCAACCTATTGGAATAATCTTAATGATTTTCTTCAAGCTTTACAGACCAACAGTTTTATATTAAATAAAATAATAGTGCATCTCAAAGAGAACAATAACTTACTCTGGACAATAATGGCAGTAGCAAGAAAAGTGATAATAAAGAAATGGAAAAAAAATATTTAAACTGTAGTCAATGATTTCCTCTCTTCTTAGCAAGATTATGCAGCAAGGTATCACCACAAGAAAAACAGATTTTTTCCAAAACCAACGACTAAATAACCTTGGACTAAAGTAACTTCTTTAACTGAATTTGCTTCACAAAATGAATCTCTGTATATTATAACTCTTTTTAACTGCCTTTATAACCTTATACTAACTGTATTTATAAAGTAAGATTGTTCTTTCACTTTAGAAAATTATACTCATTTTTAGACATGCACTGTACACAGTGTATTTGATGGAATGTATATCTTAAGACTCTTTCATGTTTATATAAGTCTGTTTCTCAAATTGCAATAAAAAATATTCAAGTTAATAATCATACGTTATATTTTAACTATTTACAACCATTGTACCATAGCAATTATTCTGTTTTCATTTCTTATACTGTTTACATTAAGAAAACAAAAACTCACCAAGACCACCACGGCTTCCAGTATGATAAAAGTTCCAGTTTAATAGATAGGACAAGCGCTTTCACGTAGAAACCCTACGCTTCATCAGATCCGTATACAACTCATTAAAACACATTATATATAGTCTCAGTACATTTAATCATTTCATCAGAGGTTGACTAATTAAATAATCACAAGTAATAACAAGTACAGTTTTGTACCTACCATAAATGTAGATGTCCGATAGGTATGCATCTGCAGTCATAACATATGGGTTGTCCTGCCTCAGGCAGCCCTTCGGTCGGCCAGATTCCAAAGTCTGGGTCTGGCCTTGGCTGATGTCGCACTTTCCCCGACGTCAGAGCTTCTGGGGTATAAAGGCATCAGCCGACGCCATTTTCCTCAGTGTTTCTTGCCCCAGATGCCAGGTGCCCTCTAGGAAGGCTAAATTTGGATAAATGTTGAAAATGCCAAACAGTAGCAAACAATATATATATATATATATATATACATATACATATATACATACAAACAAATACACCATAATAGATTCCCCCAGCTAGCTGAAGAAGGGGTAAGCACTCTAGGAGTACCACAGAGGGGAAGGAGGGTGGGTAATCCTGACTGCAGATGCATACCTATCAGACATCTACATTTATGGTAGGTACAAAACTGTACTATGTCCTTCAAGGATGCATCTGCAGTCATAACATATGGGTAGAATACCATAGCCAAACTGGGGGAGGAGGTACTAAGATAAGGATGGTGTAGTTAAGATCCCCTGTAAAACTGCAGTTGCAAAACCTGCTCGGGATCTGGAGTATAAAGGTAGATTGTAATGCTTGGCAAATGTATGCACGGAGCTCCAAGTAGCAGCTTCTAAAATGTCCTTGGTAGCCACCCCTTGTAGGAAAGCTGTAGTGGTGGCTGTGGCTCTTGTGGAGTGAGGCCTGATATTTTCAGGAGCTGTCTTTCCGTGAAAAGAGTAGCAAAAACTAATGCAATTTCCTATCCATTTTGAAATTGTCTGTTTGGAAATTGCTTTTCCTTGCACTGCAGTTGCATATGCTACAAAAAGTTGGTCAGTTTTTCTGCTGGTTTTAGTTCTTTCCAGATAGTAGCATAGTTGTCTGTGTACATCCAAGGTGTGCAATAGTTTTCCCCCCCTGTTCTGTGGGTTAGGGAAGAACGTAGGCAAATGAATAGCTTGGTTCAAGGATACCCTGGATACCACCTTTGGCATGAAAGTAGGATTGGTTCTCAGAGACACTCTATCCTGGTGAAAAATAAGGAAAGGCTGCACTGCCATTAGTGCCTGTAACTCGGATACTCTTCTTGCTGAAGTGATTGCCAGAAGGAAAGCAGTTTTCCAAGATAAGAACTGTAAGTCTGCTGATGCTGCTGGTTCAAAAGGGGGTAATGTTAATTTTTCCAGCACAAAATTGAGATCCCATGTAGGCAGAGGGGGTCTTCCTTGGAGGTTTTACATTTTTGATCCCTCTTAAAAATTGTCTGAGGAGAGGGTGAGAGAAGATAGGTGGATCCATGTTGTACTCTGCTGAAATTGCTGAAGCATGAATCTTAATGGAAGAATAGGACAGGCCATTGTGGAACAGTTCTGCTAAATATTCTAGGATGTGTGCTAGGTTTGCCAGGGTGATATTTGTACCCTTTGATGCGCTCCAAAAGAGGAATCTCTTCCATTTAGCTGAGTATGTCTTCCTTGTGGAGGGTCTGCGAGCCTCCAGGATAATGTCCTTGACTCTCTGAGATAAAACAGTTTTGTTTTGTTTTGTTTTAAGCAATTTTCCAGGCAGTTAGCTGCAGTGTTTTCAAGTTTGGATGCAGGGTCTTGAAGTTGTTCTGCGTTAGAAGAAGAGGCCATAGGGGTAGAGGCCATGAGTTCGCCCGAGACATGCTTCTCAGTAGCGGGTACCAGTGCTGCCTTGGCCAGTCTGGAGCTATCAGTATCACCTTTGGCTGTTCCTCCCTGATCTTCAGTAGAACTTTGTACATCAATGGGAGAGGTGGAAAAGCATACACTGTTAGGGCATTCCAGCTGAAAGAGAGAGTCCACCCTCCAGGCTTGTGGGTGGTATACTCTTGAGCAGAATTTCTTCAGTTGGTGGTTGAGTGGGGAGGCGAACAGGTCTATCTCTGGCATTCCCCATTTGCTTGTTATGATTTTGAAGATGTCTGGATGCAGCATCCATTCGTGAGCATCCGTGGTAGTTCTGCTTAGGCTGTCTGCTAGTGAATTCTCTTTTCCTGGTACGAATTTGGCCTGCAGCTGGATGTTGAGATTCAGGCCTAGGTTCCACAGATCCATTGCCATCCGGCATAGAGGGTAGGAATGCGTGCCTCCCTGTTTGTTTATGTACCACATGACTGTGTTGTTGTCTGTCCTTATCAGCAGATGTCCTTGCTGGAGGAATGATTTGAATGTCTCGATTGCATGTTTCACCGCCAGCATCTCCTTTAGGTTTATGTGCAAGTTCAGCTGGTCCTGAGACCATAGGCCTTGGATACACTTGTCCTCCATGTGTGCTCCCCATGCTAGGTCTGAGGCGTCCGTGGTGATGGTCTGCCTTGGTTGTGGTTTGTTGAAAGGCAACCCTCTGTTGGACTGGCAGGCCTGAGCCCACCACAGGAATTCCTTTTTCAGATATGGAATGATTGGGTAACATGGTTTCTAGACTGTGCCTGTGTTGAGACCATACATTCCTTAGGTACCATTGTAATTTTCTCATATGTAGCCTGGCATGCGGGATCAAGATTATGCAGGATGCCATGTAACCCAGGGCCTGCAGGACTTTCCTTGCAGTGAGCTGAGTTTGTCTTGTCAAAGCCATGAAGTAGACTGGAAGTTGCTTTTGTTTTTCTTCTGTGAGAAAAGCCATCTGAGTCATTGTGTCCAGATCCGCACCAAAAATGTTATCCTTTGGGATGGCACTAGTCTTGACTTCTGGATGTTGACTGTGTATCCCAAGGCCTGTAACAGGTGCATGACATAGGCCAAATCCTTTATTAGTTTTGTCTTGTTGTCCGCTTGTATTAGGCAGTCGTCCAGGTATGGATAGATTTGAATTCCCTGAAGCCTGCAATGTGCAATTACTGATGCCAGGCATTTCGTGAATACTCTGGGCGCAGTAGATAAGCCAAAGGGCAATGCTGAGAATTGATAATGCTTTGATCCTGCAAGAAATCTGAGGTGTCTTCTGCAATCTGGTCATATAGGGATGTGCAGGTATGCCACCTTGAGATCTAGAGTCACCAGCCAAGACTCCTTGCCCAACATGGGAAGAAGTTGCTGTAGGGTCAGCATCCTGAATTTTGGCACAATGAGATATGTGTTTAGTGCGGACAAGTCGAGAATAGGCCTCCATTGGTTTTCTTTTCTTGGTACAAGGAATAGTCTGGAATAAAATCCTTGGCCTTGTTCCATAGATGGTACCCTTTCTATAGCTTTCATCTGAAGTAAATTGTGGATTTGTCTTAAAGCCTCTGGCTTCTGGTTTGGTGGAAGGTTTGGCATTCCGCTCCTTCTTGGAAAAGTGTGGAAGTGAAACCTGTATCCTTTGTCTATGGTTTGCAATGTCCATTTGTCTTTTGTAATGCAATACCAGTTTTTCGAGAATAAAGACAGCTTTCCGCCCAAGGGTGCTTCCAGTTGTTCCCTGGTAGGCGGAATCAGAGTCAAGTCATTGTGTCTGTCCTGTGGAAGTGGTTGTAGTTGCAGCTGTGGCAGTACTCCTCTGGTTGGCGGGCTGTCACTGACGACCCCTGTAGGCACCCTTTGATTGACCTCTGCCTCTTGGGCGTCTATTCCTGCCCCTCTGTGTTCTGGAGGTGTCTGGAAAGGACCAATTCTTTGAAGGCCAGTTTCTGCTGAACCTCGGAGGTTGAACCTGCAGAAAATCCTTTACTGTTTGCACAGATTTTGCTTTTTCTTCCACTTTCTTTAGAATCTCCTGTGCAGGGGAGCCAAATAAACTTTGTTTCTCCATTGGAGCATCTAGGAGTATAGCCTTGACATGGTCTGGCAAGGATTGCTCTTTTAGCCAGGCATGTCTTCGAATTACTGCCCCAGTCATAGCTGATCTAAATGAAGCCTCCAGTGCATCATAGCCACATTTTAAGAAATGATTACTGACCTGCTGAGAGTTGTGTACCAAATCCTGTAGGGACTTTCGGTCTAAAGGTTCAGTAGAAGAAAGCTTTTTATTCAGCTGATCTAACAAATATTCCTGGTACTGTATCATGTGGAATTGACAGTTTAATGCCCTGGTAGAAAGAGTAGCAGATGTATAAACCTTTTTTCCCCATCTCTCTAATGCTCTTGACTCTCTTTCAGAGGGTAGGGGTTTTTTGGCCGTGGCAGCTGCGACACCTTTTGGGCCCTGAGATATAGTTTCTGGGTCTGCAGCATGGGCTTTATACAAATGGAAGTGAGAATCCGGGACCCTGTAATATCTGTCAGGTTTGGCAGGGGCCGGGTGAAGAGAGTCAGGGGCAGAATTGACATCATTATATGCATCATCAACTACAGTTAGCACAGGTGGTATGGCTAAAGGCCTATGCTGTGGTAAGTGTAAAAAGGTTCTTAATCTTTTTCTAGAATCAGAGAAATCCTGACCCTGCCATTGAAAGTGTTCTCTCATTGAATGCAAAGTTTCCCCAAAGGAAAATTCTTCAGGAGGGGAGGCAGAAGGAACAGAGTTTTCTGCATCTGAATCCTCATAAGGAGAATATGGCCCGTCCTGATGGTCTGATAAATCAGATCCATCCGAGGAGTAATCTGAGGAGAGAGGTTCAGGGGGTTCAGTCCTAGGCCTATTGTCAGGAGGAGGGTGGGAGGCCCTGTCTGGGTGAGGTTGGGAACCCCTAATCATGGATATAAGGTCCTCAGCAAGGCTGAGAATCTGAGAACTTGAGGAAGGTCTCTGAGAAGTAGCTTTTGCAGGTAAGGCTTTTGAAATTTTAGCTGCTTTAGCTCTGGAGAAGGCCTTAATAGACATAGAAGCAGGGGGCCTAGCTGCCCCACGTGCAGGAGTAGAAATGTCCAATGGAATGGTGTCAGACAATTCTTGTGCGCTTGCTTCTTCGGTAGGGATTTCTGTAGCCGACGCAGCCGGGGCCTCTCTGGCCTCGGTTGTCGGAGGTATGATTTCGGCAGAAGTAAGAACCAAGGACTCTGTTTCAGCCGAAACCGAGACACTCACGGTAGGCCTAACCGTGGTTTCAGCCGAAAGTGTCGGTCCTTTTCCTTGCGTTTTTTGGCTAAATGTGTAGTCAGAGTCTCCGACGGCATTTTATATGCAAAAGCGGATCCAAAAAACTCTTCTGCAAACTCCGACCGACGTCTAAGAGTCCGTCGGTTGAAGGAGGCACAGGCTAAACAAGCTGATACGTCGTGGTCTGGGCCTAAGCAAGGAAGGCAGTAAGAATGAAAATCCTTATGAGGTATTTGTTTCCCACAAGTTAAACAATTATTTACTTTGTCTGACATCGGCTGAGGCAAGAAAGAATCCCCAACGGGGTACTTAGCTTTTTTAGAAGTCTTCGGTAGCTGAAATCTCTGGATCTGACCGACTGGCACTTGCGAACAGCTTCTGCCCGGGCACCGCAAGAAAGACTGAAGAAAATGGCGTCGGCTGATGCCTTTATACCCCAGAAGCTCTGACGTCGGGGAAAGTGCGACATCAGCCGAGGCCAGACCCAGACTTTGGAATCCGGCCGACCGAAGGGCTGCCTGAGGCAGGACAACCCATATGTTATGACTGCAGATGCATCCTTGAAGGACATCAATCAATTAAAACAGTCACTAGATAAAAACAAGCTACTTAAAGCAAAGTGCATCTGTTTACTTAAGGAAATGGACAGAAAAGCATATCATTTACCTTTTTTGTATCACTTTGTCTTTCAAGTCATTTTGCCATTTTCTCTTACTTGTTCACATATAGAAGCATTTTTCATTCTCTTTGTTTTATATTCATTTTCCAGTCTCTTTAGATTTTTTAACATCTTTTCCCCTACATCCCCTCATTCGTTATCATTTTCTCCTTCATCTAACAGAAGCATCTTCCTCCCCATCCCTCTATATCATGACCAGGTAATACTTCAGTTAGCTTAGCTTGTACACTTTATTCTATATTTTCATTTTCAACATTTTCACTATTTAATAAAGTCAAACCAGTGTGCATTAGATTTGTAGCATCTACAATATAGCTTACCTGCCCACATATATTACATATTGCTGTCATAAATTCATCATCTCCTGCAGCACAAACAAAAACATATTCCTTTGATTCCTTTAAGCATAATTACACACAGACTATACTTCACAAAATTTTCACTTCTTACAATTTACCCATATTTTCCAACTCCCCATCCAAATTTTCCTTTCATCATATAAATTGTCCAAAGAGTGCACAGACTGACATATATAGAAAACAGTCCTTAATATATGCTTGTCCTAAGTCATCAGACCTAAAATAAACTACCTGCCTCTTAATTCACCTTTGGAGTAAGTGTATGAAACATATTAATTCCAGGGATACTCCTGCTTCTCTGAATAAACTGCATACACATTTGTCCATTAATTCAAATACATCAGAAGTCACATTACAAAACTGAATAAAAGAGTGAATTAGTGATTTCTTAAATCTTAGTGGCTCAATTATTTTGTCCCAAATAACATGCCTGTTAATGGCCAAGCCTTTTTTGAAGGAGTATTTACTGTAGGTTTCCTTCTCTGTGTAATAGCCTGCTCTGTTTTTTCTCTACATAGCAGCTTCCACTGCTACATTATGTTCTCTTTATAGGTACTGCTTCTACCACCTCCTGAAACTATGAATGTGCTGGTGTTTGTGATTCACCTCCCCACTTCAAAACATCTTCTGAACTCTCCTGGATAAATCAACAACCTGCGATCATAGAATGCCAACACTGTCCTTTAGTTCACCTTCACTCATAGGTTCATAGGTAGGTAACTAGGCTATTGACCCTAGGGCCTATATAAGCCTAGCCAAAAAGGTACCCCTGCTTTCCCACCCAAGAAAATTATTTTCATGTGCCCCTGTCAAGCAGAACCACAGAAGTGATCCCCGGAGTGAATATCTTATTACCCATCCAATCATCAAGATTTTTCTTGAAGACTGCTAATGAGGAGCTCTGTTTGACATAGATAGGTAGTCTGTTCCAGAGTATGGGAAATCTCTGGGACAGGAATCTATCCCTCCAGCATGTTCTTTTTATTGTGGTGACAAGGTTTAGGTCCCAAGAGTGTGTAGCTCAGAGGGATTGGGATTTTATAACAATAATAAAAAAAAAAACAACTCTGGGTTTGACATAGTTTTGTATGTTAGGCAGAGATCGCCTCTGATTAGGCGATATGCGACAGAGTAAAGCTGGAGTTTTGTATGTTAGGCAGAGATCGCCTCTGATTAGGCGATATGCGACGGAGTAAAGCTGGAGTTTTTTTATTCGGTCTGCGTAGGGCATCTGTTTGAGGCCAGTAATCCTCTTTGTGAGGTATTTCTGAGGCCATTCCCGTTGTTGTAGATGTCTTGTGAGGTACATACCAAAAGGGGCGTTGCACTCTATAATGGGTCTAATGAGTGATGAGTAGAGGGGAACAAAGACTTCTTTTTTTCTGGATGAGAAACCTTTTGAGATGAGGTGTGCCATGTAGAAGGATTTCCTGACCACTGTGGCAATGTGATTATCAAAGTAGAGACTACTGTCCACCTGTGTCCCAAGGTCTCATTACACTTTTGGTGTTAAGTAGACTACCGCCTATGTGGTAGTTCATTGGTACAGAGTTTTTACCAAAGGGAATGACAATGCATATTTTGGCATTGAGCTTGAGGCCATGGCTTTGACACCAGGCATCTGTCTCAGTGAGGCCCTTTTGTAGGATGTCCACATCGTAAGGAGTTTCGATTATGGCTCTTAATTTGCAGTCATCTGTGAATTTAGTTAGCCAAAGACCTTCTGTGTGAGCCTGTACACTTCAGAGAAGTAGATACCAAACCGGAGATGACCCAGGACTGAACCCTATGGTACTCCACTTGTCAATGGTCTGAAGTCTGATTTGAAGTCTGCTACTTTCACAGTGTGGTTTCTTTCAGTAAGCCAGTTGGCAACCCATCGTGTGACATAGGGATTTATACCTAGTTTAGTGAGTTTATCTATAATTCCAGAGTGGGGGATGGTGTCGAACTGCCTTGGCGAGATCTAGATAGGCTGTGTGAACCACCTTGCCCTCATCTATGGCTTTGGTGACTGTTTCAAAGAAGTCTATCAGGTTTAGGAAACATGATCTGCCTTTTACAAACCTGAACTGTGTGGGATCCAGAGTTTGGAGACCTCCAATGTCTTTGTTTATGAGTTCCATGACGATACGTTCAATGGCCTTGTAGACCAGGCTTGTCAGGCTAATGGGGCGGTAGTTCCCGGGGTCTGTTGTGGCCCCCCCCCTTTGTGGAGTGGGATAACAGTCGCGGTGCGCCATTCAATGGGCACAAAGCCTGAGGTGAGGCTATGACTGAACATGATACTTAGGTGGGGTGCCATTTCATTCTGTAATTCGTGTAGAAGGCAGCCTGGGATGTTGTCAGGTCCCATGGATGCTGTGTTCTTGGCTTTGGAGAGTGAGGGTTTTACCTGTGCAGCCATGATTACAGGAACTTTGCATTCTTCAGGTATAAAGATGGGCCCTTTAGGGGGTGAGAGAGGGGTAAAGTTAGCACTGAACCTATCTTCTAGAATGTTGGTAATATCAGTTGGTTCTGTATATTTAGTGTCATTGTGCTGTAACCCAGAGCAGATCTGAGTGTTGCCATTGATATTCTTGACATAGCTATAGAATGCTTTGTGGTTGTCTTTAGAATCAGTGGCAATTTTGTTTTCATAACTAGCTTTCGAGGATTTTATGAGGAATCTCACCTTCTTACAGAGGCTGACCAGGAAGTTCCTCCAATCGTGGGATTTTACTCTTTTTTGCAACAGTTTCTTTCTTCTGTTGTAGAGTTTGTTTATGGCAGAAGACCACCAGATTGGCTTCCTTTTTTTGGAGGACAGTATCTTGGTTCTGTTAGGGATAGCACGATCCATGCACTCATGTAAGTGCTTGTAAAGTGCATTTGTGAAGGATCCAGCAGTCGTACCTTCATTGTCCATCTGCATGGGTGTCGTGAAGTTTGCTACTTCTGTCTTAAGAAGCGTGAAGTTGGCTTTGGAGAAATTTTTTACAGTTGTTTTTCTAATGGGGGGTGGGAGTGAGATGTGGATGTCTAGTGTGATTAGCCTGTGGTCGGATCTGACCAACGAAGAGCTGACCTCTGGTGTGGAACACCGGTCACCCATGTTGGGGATGACCAGGTCTAGGATACTGCTGCCCCTGGTGGGGGTGTGGATAAGTTGATCCTTGGAATTGATGAATTCCAGAAAACGTTGAGCAAAAGAGTTGGTACACGAGTAGTTTTCCCAGTTAATGGTGGGGTAGTTGAAATCACCCATTATTAGGGTGTTGGGTTGTACCTTAATATTTTTCAGTGTATCAAGAAAAGAGGAGTGGGAATCCTGGGGCATGGTGGGAGGGTCTGTAGCAAGCTACAATCTGGATTGCGGTTTTGCCCAGAGTTAGTTGAACTTGGATAATCTCGGATGCATTATGCTGAGCAACTAGCCTGAAGCTGTGGATATCCTTAATGAATATGGACACGCCTCCACATTTAGTGTTTTGGTCTGGGCTTGGTGGCCGAAAGGTGTGGTATGAATTATAGCCTGGTAATGCAGGGGTGCTCTGTGGAGCTCTGAACCAGGTCTCTGTCACTGCACAGATATCGATGTTCTCCATTTTAAGGAGTGCCTCAAGTGAGTGCTTTTTGAGGTTTAGACTTCTAGCATTGAGTAGCATTACCCTCAGACTTTGCTTGCTTGTACCTGTTACAGTGGTGAATTTGTCATTTGAACCTTGCCTAAAAAAGGCACTATAGGGGTGGCAAGAGCCTTTGCCAGTATCCGGAATCCCAAGGGCGAAAGGTGCAGGCCTGTCCATCAATATATAAAAGAGTTTTCCAAACCTCTGTCTGCAAGTACTGTAACCACAGGCTCCTCTATCATATTCTCAGCAGCTTCCTCAACAACAGCCAAGTTTGCTGACTCCTCCGCATCCATAACTGCTGTATTCAACATGTTTTTCCACAGACTTTTTTTTTTGCTCTGTTGCACTTTGCAGCACTCCTCATGCTCATCCTCCACCATCTTATGCCTTCCAAACAGGAAAAGAGTAGGGGAGGTGAAGTTCCTCCAAGACCTGGCCAAATTTGCCCTATTCAGCATGAATACCACCTTGATTCTCCTCTGAATAGAATTCACTGGCCAAGTGGAATTAACCCGGCCAACAAAGAATGAGTTAGTAAATAAACAAACTGTAAGTGGATTAACTACCATAGATGATATGTATAAAGTACTCAGATTAGTAAATTTAGTTTGTAACATTTACACTATGTACATATAATGTGAAGGCTCCTTTAAAGGAATTTATAAACAAGTCTCTGTAGTACAGTGTAAAATGAAGCTGCATTAATTAGCCAGTGTCAAGAAAGCAGGTGCACTTAGATTAATTCTGTTGATACAGCTTAATATTTTTTGAATGCACTCAGAATTTTATAGTGTCTTATGTCGGTAAATATTTGTTTCCATGTAGCAGGTCCTGTTCTGGGGAAGGCTTTTTCCTCCAAAAGAAAGTTTAAATCTTGGTCTCATATGTTTTCTTGGCTGCTTCTAACAGAGTAGCTTTGGTCCCTTAGTTGAAATTCTCTTTTAAGGTGTGGGCAAGTAGCTGGTAAGTGTTAGAATTTTACATACAAAGGTGCTTATCAAAAAGTGACCCCGTAATTAATAGTGAGCCAGGGTACTATTTTCTAATAGAATGAAACAATGACAATTCAGATACGCTAGATCAAATTTGAATATTTTAATTCTGGCTACTTGCATTTTTGGGTGTTATGTGAATAGCGAGAAGTAATAGATATTCAATCTTGGGGGGGGTTAGGAGACTTTTAGCTATGGCTATACATGAAACCGGGGAGAAATGTTGTGAGATACGATTACACAATTTATCTGTCAAGAGCTTGGTGGTGGTGATATTGCCTGTGTGAATACTAAAGTTCAGAAGAAATCGAAAGTTACATCATGGCTTCTTGTTGAGTAACATTTTTTTTCAAGGCATCATGAGCAGTAAGTGACCCCCCCCCAAAAAAAAAATGAAAATGCTTCTGCATAAGGACTGAAAAATGCAGTCATCTCTGAAAAACAAAGAATCCATGACATCTGCAGGTTTCTTGAGCAGACAAGTTTTTCACTCATTCTCTTATGTCCTGGTTAATTGGACAGGTCAACTGACTCTCTAGTTAGTACAGAGGCTGAAATTAAAACAAATCTAAGTGTTCATAAAAAAGGAAGATAAAATTAACTAATCGTCTACTTACTGTTTGGGTTAAGATGATCTTGGCTTCTGATGGGTTGCCGTTCAACAGGATAAAAGACATTTAGGTTTTCATTCCTTTCTAACAGTGACATCATCTGATGGTTTTGGATGTGAGAAGTTGGAGCTGGTACAGAAATATAAACTATATAAATAAAACAATGCATAACCTTAATTAACTGTTACACTTATATGCAAACCTTTATATTGCTGACATCCCTCCACAGTATTACTACTACTACTGATCAACTCAGTTTTAAGGTAAATTGTGTGCATCAAAGATCAACATTACAGGCGGAGCCTAATGGATAACTGAGAGCAGCTTGATTTTGAGCTTTTCATACTCATACTAGAAAATACAGGAAAAACTAAATATATTTAAAAAATTTTGGGTAAATATCGAAGATGAAGTAATTTATAACAAAACTACCAATTTTGAAGAAAGAATTCTGAAATTTTCCTGTCAAATACTACAGAGGACATTCCAAACTGAAGATGAGTAACTCCAAGAATTCACACTCAGACTCTATTATAAAAAAAAGAGATGCAACAGATATCTGCTACTTTGCTGGACTTATCGCTAAAAATGGACATATTTACTGAAAATTTAGAAAGTCTTAAAGATAACTGCCAAAAACAAACAGAAGTTTTTAAAGAAATCTTACAACAGCAACAAATAAAAATATCAGACATTGAGACTTCCTTAAGTGATGTTGATGGGAGGTTAAAAGAAAGTGAACTACATACTCAATTTCTGCTACAACAGAACACTTGGTTAATAAATAAAGTTGATGATATAGAGAATAGAGAAAGAAGGACAAACATAAGGATTTTTGGTCTTCCAGAGAAATCCGAAGGTGACGACATTATCTCATTCTTGAACTCTTGGTTTCCTGAAGTTCTCGGACTAAAAGAAGGCTTATCTTATGGGATAGAGAGGGCACACAGAGCTATCTGTAAGCCACTTTCTATTTCTTCTAAATCAGCTCCAAGATCCATAGTAGTTAAATTTCTTTCTTTTATGGATAAATAGCTTATACTGAGATCTGCATGGAGGAAAAGTCCTGTTATGTATAAACAGTCATTATTAAGATTTGATAATGACTATTCAACAAGAGTTCTGGATATAAGGAAGAAAACATGGCCATTAGTAAAACTTTTAAAACAACATAAAATCAAAGCGCAGCTCTCTTATCCAGCCAAAATAAGAATCCAATATAACAATGACATGAAAACATTCAACAGCATAGAGGAAGCCACATCTTTCATAAAGAATAACATAATTCCACTACCTGAAGAAATGGACTGGTTAAATTCATCCTCTTTAAAAAGGGCTCCAGGAAAAAATATTTGGTCGGAGGCAAGAGAAAAAAAGAAACAAAAGACTGACAAAAAGAACTCTGATGATACTATTTCTCTCAAAGTATCAACTAAGGTATGATTATAATATATTAAAACTAAACTCTTTAATACACTAGTATAAAGCAGTTCTTTTTTTCTTTTTTCTTTTCTTACTTAATTGTTTAGTTTAATATAATACTTAAGTCTAATAATACTTAAGTCTAAACCTCAAGATGCACGCCCTCGAAGCCCTCCTCAGTATGGAGAACATCGATGTCTGTGCTGTGACTGAAACCTGGTTCAAGGCTCCTGAGAGCACCCCAGCACTATCAGGTTATACCTCATATCATGCGTTCCGGCCCCAAAATCCGGACCGAACCACAAAAGAAGGGGGAGTATCCATATTCATAAAGGATACCCACACCTCCAGGTTAGTGGCAACGCACGAAACATCGGAGACCATCAAGGTGCAATTAACCATAGGTAAAACTGCCCTACAGTTTGTAACATGCTACAGACCACCTTCTCAAACTCAGGAAACCCACACAGCCTTCCTGAAGACACTGGAGAGTATGAATGTCTCTCCAAACACCATCATATTGGGTGACTTCAACTACCCAAACATAGACTGGGAACATTACTCAAGCCCCAACACCCTAGCCCAAAGGTTCCTTGAGTTCATAAACTCAAATGCTATGGAACAACTAGTCACCATTCCCACAAGAGGAGAAAATATACCAGACCTGATCATCACAAACATGGGACAAAATGCTCCACACGAAGTATATCCCTCATTGGTGAGATCAGACCATAAATTAATCTCACTGGAGATCCACATCCCCCCACCCCCAGCAAAAGACCACAGTGAAGAACTTCTCAAAAGCAAACTTCACACTTCTTAAGACTGGAGTGGTATCTTTCAAGGCCCCGAGCCAGTGGAAACCACAACCCACGCTGCTGAAACCCTTACAAATGCCTTCTACGAGCACCTCCAGGAATGTATGGATCAAGCAATCCCTAATAAAATCAAGACCCTTTCCACCAAAGGCAGGCCGGTCTGGTGGACTCCAGCCATAAACAAACTCTACAACAAGAGGAGAAAGCTACTACATGACAGAGCAAAATCCCTAAATGGGAAGGCATCTCTGATCAATACTAGCAAAAAACTACGATCACTCATAAAATCATCCAAGGCCAACTTTGAGAGAAAAATTGCTAATGACACAAAAGACAATCATAAAGCCTTCTTTAGCTATGTTAGAAACCTGGGTGGAAACTCCCAGATGTGCTCAGAATTAGTCCAAAATGATAAAAAAAATCACTGAACCCACAGACATTGCCAACATACTGGCAGACAGGTTCAGTGCAAATTTCTCCCAAAGGAGAAATATCTATCCCACCAGAGTCTAGCCTCCCAAACATCTCAGATGCCCAGGTGAGAGCTGCTCTCCCTAAAGCAAAAAACACAGCATCAATGGGACCAGATGGTATCCCCGGCTGTGTGCTACACGAACTCAATGAGGAACTAAACCCACACATAAGGCTGCTGTTTAATCTTAGCCTTACTACAGGATCGTGCCAAAGAATGGCGTACGGCAACTGTGGTCCCACTCCACAAAGGCAGTGCTTCTACGGACCCTGGAAATTACCGCCCCATAAGCTTGACGAGCCTTGTCTGCAAAGCTATGGAGAGGATCATAATGGAACTCATAAATAAAGACATTGGGGACCTACAGACACTGGATCCTACCCAATTTGGCTTTGTCAAGGGCAGATCCTGCCTCTTGAACTTGGTCGACTTTTTCGAAACAGTGACTAAGGCCATTGATGAGGGTAAGGCAGTTCACACAGCCTACCTTGACCTAGCAAAAGCGTTCGACACAATACCCCACTCGGGCATCATAGAAAAGCTCACCGGCTTAGATGTAAACCCATATGTCACAAGATGGGTTGCAAACTGGCTCAAGGACAGAACACACAGGGTTAGAGTTGCTGGTGCCATGTCAGACTCTAAGCCGGTCACGAGCGGTGTCCCACAGGGCTCAGTCCTGGGCCCCCTCTTGTTCGGCATTTATTTTTCTGAAGTGCAGGCAAACATAGGGGGATTGTGGCTGACAAAATTTGCAGATGACTGCAAACCGGGCATCATAATTGACACTCCATCAGACACAGACATCCTCCAGAAAGGTCTCATAGAAATGGATAACTGGTGCCAGAGCCATGGCCTTAAGCTAAATGCCAAAAAATGTATAGTCATGCCCTTTGGGAAAAACAAGGTAACCCCTAATTACCACATAGGTGGTAATCCATTAAACACGGAAGAAGTTATCAGGGACCTGGGGACCCAAGTTGACAGCAACCTCTCTTTTGACACTCACATTGCCAAAGTGGTTAGAAAGACCTTCTACATTGCCCAGCTGATCATGAAGGGATTCACATCCAGATCAGGAGAGGTCATTGTACCCCTGTACTCTTCACTTATCAGACCAATGATTGAGTACAACGCCCCATTCGGAATGTACCTTACCCGACACCTGCAGCAGTTGGAAAGACCCCAAAAGTTCCTCACCAAAAGGATAAAGGGGCTCAAACATATGTCATACGATGCCCGACTGAAGAAACTCCAGCTCTATTCAGTCGCATACCGTCTGCTCAGAGGTGATCTGTGCCTGACATACAAGGCCATGTCCAACTTGGAATTAATGGACATGCTCCACCTCAAAAATCCAAATCCACCAGAGCCACGAGAGCAAGAGACTTAAACCTCAACACGGATATAAATAGGACGTGCTGGAGGGGCAGATTCATCACTCAGAGACTCCCTACACTATGGAACAGAATCCCAGTCCATGTGAGGCAGAGCCCCTCACTGACTCTGTTCAAGAGAAATCTTGACGAGTGGATGGGAGATCGTAGGTTTACCCCGGGAATCATCTCTGTATCACTGCTGGACAGAGGCACAGCAAACTAATGGGTATAGTATTCTCATCCTAAGGGGTGGTGAAAGCCACACACACTCTGGCTAGGCTTTTAAATGCCCTTGGGCAGATAGCCTAGTATGAACCTATGAACCTATAAATGTTAGTGCTAATTAATAACTTATTAAAGCCCTGAAGTATATACTTATTCTCTTACTTATTCTCTAAATACTTATTCTCTTACTTATTCTGTAAATACTTATTCTCTTACATATTCTCTATATACTTATTCTCTTACTTATTCTCTATATACTTATTCTCTAAATGCTTGCAAAAATAACCAATGAAGTATACTAGACATTCTTATTATTTTGTCACTAAGCTTTTAATATAAACTGCCCCTTTAAATGGTTTTCTCTATACAACTACTCAGTTGATAAATTAAGGCACTTTCAATGCCTGAATAAATATTATCATTTTTAGTAATCACATTTATGTTATTTTAAAGTACACATTCAAAATTCATTGATTTATTTTGATGTAGAGTATTGTGATAAAAATGTTATACAATAGAATCACTCATGAACATTTTAGATGTATTTAGTATATTACTGTATTATTTGAAAGTAAAAAAACATCCACGAGCCTTCTGCTCAGTTATTTTTAGTTTCCTTATCTAAAAGTTGTTCACCGCTTCATACATAGCACGTGACATATTTAACTGTACATAGATGTAATTTAAGTTACTGGCCAGAAGACAGCGTATAAATACACACTATTGCAGAGTTTTCCTTTTAACACTGCTGTCTCTTTTCTATACAAGTGTTTGGTTACTAGAATAGTGCAAAATAATAATTTATTTAAAAGTGTACATTCAAAATTCATTGATTTAATTTGATGTTGAGTACTGTGATAAAAATGTTATACAATAGAATCACTCATGAACATTTTAGATGTATTCAGTATATTACTGTATTATTTGAAAGTATAAAAACATCCACGAGCCTTCTGCTCAGTTATTTTTAGTTTCCTTATCTAAAAAGTTGTTCACCACTTCACACATAGCACGTGAAATATTTAACTGTGCATAGATGTAATTTAAGTTACTGGCCAGAAGATGGCGTGTAAATACACACCATCACAGAGTTTTCTCCTTTAACACTGCTGTTTCTTCGCTATACAAGTATTTGGTTACTAGAACAGTGCAAAATAACAATTTATTCAAAAGTGCACATTCAAAATTCATTGATTTAGTTTGATGTAGAGTATTGTGATAAAAATGTTATACAATAGAATCACTCATGAACATTTTAGATGTAACCAGTATATTACTGTATTATTTGAAACTAAAAAAAAAAAAAAAAAAACATCCACGAGCCTTCTGCTCAGTTATTTTTCATTTCCTTATCTAAAAAGTTGTTCATCGCTTCATACATAGCACACAATATATTTAACAGTACATAGATGTAATTTAAGTTACTGGCCAGAAGATGGCATGTAAATACACACTATTGCAGAGTTTTCCTCTCTAACACTGCTGTTTCTTCCCTATACAAGTATTTAGTTACCAGAATAGTGCGCTATCATTGCCTGAATAAATATTGTTGTTCTTGGTAAATGCTTTTATGTAGCTTAGAGGTACACATTTACAATTTGTTAATTTGAATTAATGTAAAGTATATTAATGAAAATATTATAAAATGGAACCACTCGTGAACATTTTGGGAAGCATCTAGAACATTAAAGTATTATCTGAAGGTGGACAGTATTCATAAGCCTTCTGCTCGGCTTTTTCAGTTTTTTTGTCTGAAAAGTTGTTCACTGTCCACATTCATAAGCACGTGATATATTCTAGCGTGTTTAGATGCAACTTAAGTTACTGATCACAAGATGGTGTGTAAACATGCACTATCGCAGAGTTCTTTCCTTAACACCGCTGTTTTGATTAAAGTAAAGGAAGCGTTTGCTTCAATTATTCTCACACTTCTTTCGTATTTTATTAAAAATTTATGGTTTATTATCAATCTCAGTTAATATCTCATGCAAGTATAGCGTTAGATCTGCTTTGAAGACAACACTATTATAACAAGAAAGATAGTGAATCATTTAAATACTGTTGTGTCTTAATGGATGAGTGTCTGGTAAAAGTATAATACATGCGCTCTGTGAACACATCTAACCGACACTGGGTTAGATGAGTTTCTTATAGTTGTTAAGTTGTATAGAAATGGAAGAAGAGAGAAGGAAAAGGGAAGGTGAAGATCCTGAGTGTCAGCTTACTGGGAATTATACTTTCATTTATCTAAAGATTGCTTTATCATACTTGTTATTGTATAAAGAAGTACTATACATAAAATGTTTATTATAAATGATTAGTTATGGGACAAGAGTGCTATTGCACCATTATCAAGGTAGATTTCCTTTGCAAGTATAATTCTAATTTTGACCTTTCACCTTTCTGTTTTATAGTTTTAACATATAAGTTGAGACCCTTTACTAGTTACCAGACGTTCACTACATTTGAGATAAGCAGAAGTCAATATTCTGATATGTGTGATCTTTAAATTGAACTTAATAGAGAGAATCTTATGAATAATAACTTACTAATAACAGAACTACAAAAGATCACATATAATTAATTTAGGAGTGAAATTTTTTACACATTTTATTAATTTTAGATTGTGGAACTATCAGAGTTATAAAACTGACATTGACTGAAGAATGAGAAAATGCTTTAATGTAAAGCACTATAAATATTGCTTTAATTCTGTTATTATATTAAATCTTATAAATGAATATTATTGTCTGTAAAGACTTTAATTGGTTTTGATAAAGTGGTTAGCTATATGTCAATTAACTTCACTATGCTGATGTAATACCTTATATAGATCTAAAAATATGTAAAAAGATCTCTTTTATTTTAAACAGTATCTATCTATCATACTCACTCTACTTCATTTTTTTTATTAATAACAATGTTAAATATCACTAATGACAATTAATGATCTGACATTTGCTAATATATTATTTACAATTGGTAATTTGCAAAAATTTTATAATATTAATGAAAAATGAACATCTAATATATTGTTAAAGTAATTAACAAATGTCTTATTTAAAATCGTTTGCAATTTGAAATAATATCTCATTTTAGAATCTAATTAGTAATGAACAAAACTTCACAGACTAGGTATATATGTTATTTACATAATAAGTGTATCTTGTTCTCTGGTTTTAGTTTTCATTTTTTTGAGGAGCTCAATTTAAAGCAACATTTCCTCATTAATACAACTATTATTACTGAGGGTAAATCTGTTTGAACTTTTAAGTCCAAACAGATTTGAGGTGCTAGACACTTCATGTTTGGGATTTAGAATGGTAAAATCATTAATTGTTTATTCAATTTATGTTAACGCAATGTTTTTCAGCTTTTTCTTTTTTCAGTGGTCCAATTTGAAACTTTTTTTAAGCATAAATAGAAATAAATATATTCATTTCAAAATAACTTTTAAAAGAGAGGATAAATCTAAAACATTAACTTCTAAGGTAAAACAAATTTCAAGAACAAACAATCCAAAAGTACAAATAAGTACTTAAAAAAATGACAGACACAACTTTATTATCTATAAATATTAATGGTTTAAATAATTCTATAAAAAGGTCGAATTTTCTAAGATATTTGAAATTACAAAAAGCACAAATCATATTTATACAAGAATCTCATTTTAAGAGAGATGATAATTTCACATGGAAACCTAGTGACTATCTAATTCTTTCTCACTCCCTTTACAAAAAAAAAAAAAAACAAGAGGAGTTATAATTTTATGGAAAAAAAGTGTAGTTATTCCTCAGATCATTTGCAAACACGAAGATAAAGAAGGGTTAATATCAATTGTAATAATAAAATATCAAAATAGAATTTGGACTTTAATAAATATTTACTGGATTCCTGGAACAGGATTGTCTACGGTTAAAAAACACATAGAATTAATTAGCAAAGTAAAAAAAAGGTATGATAATAATGGGGGGAGATTTCAATTGTATTTTAGATAACTCTGAAACAACTAATAAAAGAAAGTTACGTCTCACACCCGTAAGTAAATATTTCAAGAGATGGTTAGAAAGCTTAAATCTAATAGATACATTTAATTTTAAAGATTCTAACTCATTAAGTTACTCACATAGCGATTATCGCTTTAATACTAAAACAAGAATAGATAAAATATTGGTCTCCTCTGATTTAAACAGTAGGATAACAAAATTTTATATTATCCCACATCCCCTTTCAGACCATAATGCCTTAATTCTTAAACTACAAATTGATTTCAAAAGATTAAACACTATAACTAGAATACCAGCTTACATCCTTAAATTAAAAGAGTTTAAACCTTGGCTAGATTCAGAAATCAAATATTTCTTAGAAACAAATCCTATTAACAATACAAATAATATAATAACTTGGGATACACTCAAGGCTTTTTTGTATGGCAAGATTATAGGATGGTTTAAAAATAAAACAAAGGAATGGGAATCTGAATTGCAGAACATACAAAACGAATAACAGAAATAAATACAAGTTCTTATGATGTAATAGATTCTCAGGAAAAAAAAGAAATTATAGATTTAAATAAAAAAATACAATGAATTCCTCACTCATAAAACAAATCTAGCTTTGGAAAAACTAAAATTTGCTTCAATGTCAACTTCTCCAAAACACTTACATAATCTAGCAATGAGAATTAAAAAGCAGAACTTAGAAAATAACATCATAAATATAATACATGAAGGAAAAGGGAAAAAAAAGGTATCTGATGTGAATGATATTCTTGAAGCTTTTAAGTTCTATTATGCTAAGCATTATGGAAATAATGATAATAATATTTTATTTTCAGATCAGAAATTTAATAGTTCCTTAATAAAAAAACTACCTGATCAATTAAAAGTAGAATGGACACGCATATCTCCATAAAAGAAATAAAAGATATAATTAAAGTAAGTAAAAACAACAAATCACCAGGAATGGATGGAATAATAATGGAATTATATAAAATGTTTCCAAATTCAGCAATTTCTCTACTTCATAACATGCTAAATGATATTCAAACTCAAATGATTACTCCACCATCCTGGAAATATTCACTAGTTACCCCTATAAAAAAGATAAAAGTGATCCATCCCAATGTAGTTCATATAGACCTATCTTCCTGCTTAATAATGATTATAAAATTTTTATGTCTATCTTAGTAAATAGAATTAAGAAATCCCTGACTAAAGTCATAAATGAAGACCAAACAGGCTTTATATTTGGAAGACACACATATGACAATATTCAGAGAATTTTAACCATTATAGAAGCTTTGAACAGAGACAATTCAGAAGCTCTTATAATCACATAAGATATAGGGAAAGCATTTGATTCGGTAAACTGGAAGTATCTATTTAAAATTTTGGAACTTTTTGAATTCCCATTAAACTTTATAAATTTAATAAAGAATATATATAAAGACAACCTAGCTTATGTAAAATTAGGCCCATTTACCTCGGAAGCTTTCAAAATGACTAAAGGCTCTAAGCAAGGTTGCCCTATGTCTCCCATCCTGTTTGCCCTGGCGATAGAATTATTTGCGTCTGCAATACGAAGTGATCTAAAAATAGAAGGAATTAACTTTTACAATAAATTTAATTCTAAAATCATGTTATTTGCTGATGATATATTGCTGACTTTAAGACCGAATGAAGAGTCCATGCAAGAATTAGAGAAACAAGTAGAAGATTTTTTTTTCCATTTCAGGTCTTTGTTTCAATAAATCCAAATCAAAACATATACTTCTAAATAAAATAGATGACTTGCATCTGAATAAATATCAAATAATTGGAGAAAAGGTTTCTTCACTAGAATATCTAGGAGTTCTTATATCTGAGAACATAGATACTACCATGACCTTAAATTATAATAAAATCCAAAATTTAATTCAAAAACAAGTTAATAGCTGGAATAAATTAATGTTAAACTTGGAAGATAGGTTACAGTTAATAAAAATAATATCACTACCACAAATAAACTATATAGCATTAGCAATCCCTATTTTACCAGATAAAAAAGTTATAAAGACAATACAGAAACTTTTAATGGATTTTCTTTGGTATCCAAAAAAGAATAGAATTGCATTCTCACATCATATTAGACCCTGGGACTTGAGAGGAATTAAATTTCCAGACATAGAAACGTATATTAAAGCTTCCATCATTAAACTTATACTAAATTGGGTAAATCCAAATTATTCATCCATGGAAAATTTTACATTTAACTTTCTTCTTAAATGAAAACAAAATATTAAAAATATGGATTTGGAGAATTATAACAACATATTTTGGCATGTTCTATGTCATATCTTACAAAATAAAACAACAAAGCCCACTAATTTATCATATCTGAATAATATTTATAATCTATTTAGAAAATTTATAATTACAAATCCAGATATAAAATTATGGTTCGATCTCTTAATACCATTTAAAACATCAAAGAATTTTAAAGAAAAAATCCAAGAAAAAATATTCATTAATTGGGAATCCAAAAACTTTATTTACTGGTTTCAATGCTTAAATAATCACAGTACTTTAACCACCCAACAAGTAATAAATGAGTTTAGTATATCTGAAATAGACAGAACAGAACTTCAAAAAATACTACAATATGCAAGTGATTTATGTAGAATTATTAATGGTTCAAGCTTTAATACTATACCCTAAGTTCATAAAATATATGCAAGAATCTATTTATGGAAATCATAATAAGCTAATTTCTATATCTAAATTATACAAAATTTTAATAGTGTATAAAACCAAAATAGGTCAAAATGTTGTGAACATTTTAACAAAGGACTTGACAATAAATCTATCATCTGAAGGTATAAATGACCTTTTGTTGTCAGTTAAGCTAACATCAAACTTCCAGATATGGAAAATCTTCACATGGAAATTTTTACATAGAGCCTTTTATACACCATATAAAATAGCCAAATCTGACCCTACCCAAAAGCACACATGCTGGAGATGTACTGTAAACTGTAAGGCAGATTGGATACATATATTTTATGATTGCATTAAAAAATTCTGGGAAGATATTAATAGATTTCTTCAAGCCATTTATAATGATAAATTTGTTCTAACAAAATCTTTAATTTTTTTGAATGTAGATGACTCAGTAACTATGAGTAAAAGTGATCAATATTTTTTTTGGTCTATTCTGGCTGTAACCAGAAAATGTACAAGAAGAAAATGGAAATCCACTGTTCCTCCAAGTTATGAAGACTTCATATCTCTATTAAAGGAATCTGCACAGAAATAAATAAAAGTCAAAGAAGAAAGAATTTTTCCCAGACGTTGGACAGACAATCCTTGGAATAAAATCTTAATACTTATAGACACATTACAAAAGGACAGAATTTCTACATGAAATTGAAATGTCATAAACTAAGATGAACTTATGTGAATATATGCCAGTAGAGGTTATACTAGTTCTATGAGATTATTCCTCTTTATAACCTTATTGGTTAATCCTTTTCATTGGACCACCTGTAAATATTGTACATATTGTTATAGTTATTAACTATTTTCTTTTATTTTGAATTGTAATTTAAAATTTACTGCATCATAATTTGTCTACAAACAAAAAAAATATAAATTATTTAGCAAAAAAAAAAAAAAAGATCAACATTACAAATAATTAAACTTGACTAGAGCCAACTAGATAATTCAATGGGCAATAAATACTCATAACTGGAATATCAAAAACTCATACATCAAAATCCTCAAATCAAAAAAGCTTTCAAACAGCTGGAATATAACTTGGAAAGTCTGCGCTCACCAAACACTGAAAAACCTATTCCATCAGTCAAGCTGGTTGGTCACTTGCTAGCTCTGTATTGGACTATGGGTAGTAACCCCTTTTTCATCGGACTGAAACATTCTAAATTTGGATACAAATAAGGGTATAAATGGCAACTTTAGTACCACCCTTCTGCATATAGTTTAAATGTTGGATAAGCAACTTGTTATAAGACACTGAGGTACTTAAACATTTCAGTCACATAACCTTTCTGTCTTCTAGCACCCAAGACTATACTTCTTAAACTTCCATATCCTCTCTCTCTACACTTTCCTAGTGCAGACTAAACAATACTACAATGCTTTCATTTGAATTACCTCTACTCTTCCTAAGCAAAGGTGAGTTTTAAAGAGCTTCACCTACTACTTTCATTGATGCTAACTACTGAAATATATAGCAGTTTCACAACTCCATATCAGAACCAGCAAACTCAGATAATGAGAAAAACAGGCGCAACTATGAATGGGACAGAGGAAAAAAAAATAACTTTCATTTTTTTTAAAGATCACATGAAATATACAAGATTAGTATGCTCACAAAAAACTGCATAAAACGTGCACTATACACAATCAAGGTGTTGCACCTTGTAATATATGAATTATGTGCACCTTTAACTCCAGGTGAATGACCAACATTCTGATTTGTAACAGATACCTTAACATTTTGGTACAGGGAGAGGGGAGCTGTCTACCAATCCCAGGAATACAGATTTGGCAAAGAAAGTCCTTGATCTAGAAAAAGCATCCGCTCTGTAGTGTCTCATGAAGATGTGTACAGAAACTCAGGTGGCTGCTTCAAGGATAGGTCTGGAGTACATGCATTAAGAAGGCACACAGGAGGATACTGCTCTGGTGGAAAGGGCTTTCACAGATGGAGACAGGGACTTGCAATGGAAGGAATAACAGAAGGAAATAGATTTTGAGATACAGCAGGAGAGTGTCTGTTTAGACACAGGGTCGCCCATGTTGCCTTCTTGGAAGGAAACAAAAAGTTTATCTGTTTTCCTAATGTACTTAGTTTTATCAAGGTAAAATATGCGTTGTATGTGTACATCCATGGAGTGGAGAAGTCTCTCACCCCTGTTTTGTGGGCTTGGAAAGAATGTAGGTAAATGTATAGCCTGGTTGAGAGACAATTAATTTACCACTTTGAGTATGAAAGAATCCTTAGTGAAATTCTATCCTTATGGATGATAAGGGAGGGAGGGGTGGCCATAAGGACCTGAAGCTCAGAAACCAATCTGGCAGAAGGAAGGGCAATCAGTAAACAGTTTTCCAAGTAAAACTTTAGGGAGGCAGAAGCCACTGGTTCAAAAAGTGGCAAGGTAAGATTTTCCAAAATAAAGTTGAGCTCTGGGGAGGTGGGTGGGGGAGGATAGCCGTCTGAGGTGATGGATGTTCTTGGGCAGCGCAGTGGTACAGCGGTTAACGCTGTCTTCTCACACTAGGAGGTTCTCCAGTTTGATTCTCGGCTGGGGTGACTTCTGTGTGGAGTTTGCATGTTCTCCCTGCATTTGCGTGGGTTTACTCCGGGTACTCCGGTTTCCTCCCACAGTCCAAAGACATGCATCTGGAGTGTTTCTCCCCGACCTCCGCTGAAAATAGGCACTGTCCTAGTCGAACTTTCCTGGTCAACAAATGCTAAATAAAATCAAGGGGAGGTTACTAGCATACAGGCAGAAACAGCAGACAAGTATGCCTTGATGGAGGAATAGGCTAGTCCTTTTTTCAGTAGCTCACAGAAGTAAGACAACTGTATAGGGATTCCGACCTGAAGGGTTATCATTCTTCTTAAGACACCAGATAGAAAATCGTTCCATTTGTAGGTGTAAGATTTTTTGTTCCAGCGGTAGGTTTTCTCTCCTCCTGTGAAGCACACTGTCAGAAAACTGGAGTCTGAAAGGAATTAAGATAGCTTCATCCCAACTTCCATGCTCTCAACCTAACATTGTGGATGATATAGAGAACCCTTTTCTGTGTAATTAAGTGCACTCTGTATGTGTGCAGTGATGGCCCCTGACTAGATGAAAAAGGGGGAACACCAGTGTTGTCTGAGCCAAAGGGAGTCACCAGCAAGATTTCTGGTTTTTCCTATTGGATTTTCAGTAGAACATTTGAATTAGAGGAAGACAGGAAGAAATACATAAACTTCCTCATCAGAAAGACATGGCATATGTCCTCCAGGCCTAGGGACAAGGAGTCTTGGAGCAAAACAGTTTGAACTATCTGTTCTGAGTGGAGGCAAACGGCTCTATTGGAAGAGCACCATCTGTGGACTATGTCCAGTAAAACCTCTCTGTTAACATCCATTCAAGAGGATCTTCCATGGACCTGTTTACAGAATATGCAAGAACACTGTCTTTGGATGAAATTTAAACAGATTTGCTTTTATAGCTTGATCCTATACTTGGAAATCTAATCTGCACAACTGCTAGGACTTGCCCCCCCCAATTGTTGCTGTATTACATGACCATGGTGTTTGTCTGTGAAAATTCTGACAGACCCTGGGCTCAATAGGTGAGAACACTTAGCACTGGCCCTGAACTGTTGGGAGAACCTTGCCATGCTCTCCAAATCAGATTGGCTGCATCTGTGTGAAGATCCTGGTTGGGTAAAAGAGAAGGCCCGGGCAGAGTTGGATTTGGGAAATCCAACCCTGTAACTTTTTTCGTAAAGGGCAAGGAGGGATTTGGAAGTTCAGTGTGTGACGGTGCTGAGACCAAAGAGATTTCAGTTACCACTGGATCATTCTCATATACAGTCTGGCAAATGGTACCATGAGGATGACTGCTATGTGTCTTAGAATTTCTTTTGCAGAAGTTGACTGAAGGGGGAGCATAGACTGGAAAAAGGTATAGAGGGACTGAACTTCCTGCAGTGGGAGGAAGGCTGCCATGAGATGGGTATCCAGTCTATAACCTAAGAACACCAGGTCCTGGGAGAGGGTTAAAGAAGATTCCTGGAATTTGAAGGTGAACCTTAGTCTTTCCAGAAGTGATACTGTGAAACTGAGCTACAGTTGTATGGTGTCCTGGGAAGAGGTCTGTATAAGAAGGTTATCCAGGTATGAGAAAATCTTTATTCCCTGGATTTCTCAAAAGGCAAAGGTTGGGGTGAGGCATTTTAAGAAAACTCTTGGAGCAGTAGATAAACCAAAGGGTAAAGCAGAAAGCAAAGTGTAATGAAAAAGCAGAGAGCCTGTGGAATTTTCTGCAGGTGGGATGCATGGGGATATATAGGTATGCAGCCTATAAATCTACAGAGATTAAAAAGGCTGAAGGAAGGATAAAACAGAGTAGAGTTTGCAGGCAGGGCATCCTGAATGATGGTACTCCCAGAAAATTGTTGAGGTGGGATAAGTCCAGACTTGTCCTCAAAGTGCCCTCTTTTCTGGGGACCAGAAAAAGACTTGAATAAAAAGTCTTTTCCTAGGTGCTGGGCCACTGACTCTATGGTGCCCTGGGCAAGGAGATCCTATGAGACGCTGATGAAGGTGAACCTGACTGGAAGGAGATGAAGGAAATCCTCAAATGTTGGAAGTTTCCTCCAATGCATCTTGCAACCATGTTGAATGATGGAAAAAACCCACTTGTGTATAGTGATGAATACCTAAGCTCAAAGAGATGAAGCTAGTCACCTGACAACAGAATTCCAGGAAAAGAAGGAAGGAGAGGTGCAATGGATAGCCAGGCTGAGGCTGATTTGTCTGAAAAGGGGGCTTAACAGCCTCAGGGAGGGGACGGGACTGTAGGCAAATCCAAGCATAAGTTCTAACAGAGCCAGTGGTTGCAGCCCTGGAAGAAGCCACTGAAGCATCACAGCAACATTTAGTGGAATAGCCTGCAGCCTATCTAGCTTGTTCTCAGCATAAAAATCACTTGCTGCTTAGTGTCAGGAGCCTAAAGGTTAGCCATAGTTTGATTTAAGTCCCCTGGAACGGACAAAAGGTAAAGACCAAGGTGATAGAGATGTAAACGTTTCAACATACCTGTCCATGGCCCTAATATCTCTGCCTGATGGTAACACATTAGCTGGTGTTAGAAGCTTAGTAGGTTTTTTAGTGGCGACAGAAAAAAACAAGATGTATATGCTACCAGGTTTTTGTAGAGAAACTTCAAGTCCTCAGATACCTTACAGAATGTTATCAAGGTTCTTGGGAGCTGGAAGCTGGGAATCGGGAGAATTACAAGTGGATGCAAAAGCATCCAAGAAGGCCTCTAAAACTGAAGGAAAAGGAGAAGACATAAGAGCCCCTACCTCCAGCAAGTTACAGTATTTTTATGTATGTCAGTCACCTGATTGGACTCCCAATCAAAACACTGCATCATAGTCTCCCCAAAAGAAATGTTCTCAGTGGGGAAATCAGGGATGAAGATGTCATCTTCATCAGAAGCAAGCTGTCCAGAAGAATGAATCTGTGATGAGTATTCAAAGGAATTTTCATGTGAACCGGATTCCTCCTCTTACTCCTCAAATGAAGATTCATGTAGTCTCTTCTGAAGGGTGTGGGGTAGTGAAGGAGTAGAATGAAAAGAAGGGGATTTCAAAGACAAAATAGTCTTGTATTTCCTCTGTGAAGATTCAACCCATTGTTTTTCTTGAGATGTCCGAGTAGGAGAAAACATATTTGGTTTTCTGTTTTTTTTTCCCTTAGGGGTGATATCAGCCCTCATGAAGTGAGGTAGATCATAAACCTGAAGAACCTCAGTCAAACTGCCAGATAGCTATCCCCCAACAAGGATTTGAGGTATTCCTCTCTGGTGTCCCTGAAATGACCACCCTGGTTCCCCCTTCTCAACCATATTGGTATAAGCAGTCTCAGACGTGTGCGAGTAAGACATCATACAAGCCCTCTGGCGGGGTCACAGTAGCAGGCATCTGAAATTTGGATGGATTTCTGCAGCATCTCAGCAGAAGTATCAGAATTAGACTGGGCAGTAGAAGTTTCAGACCTCGTTTTATTTAACTAATGCTTAAGTGCGTGCAGAACATTCAAGGCCGAAGGGTCTACCATTTTGGTTTGCGTGAGCAGAACATAAAGTTTCTGTCATCACGTTCAGCCCCTACACAGAATAAACACTAGAACTGGAGGTCCTTAAAAGGTATCTGCCTACCACAGTTACACGACCCTCTCTTACATTAACATATCTTTTAAAAAATATACAAAAGTAAAGGTTTCCCAACACAGGGTTTGATTTTAACCTCTGGTTATTAGCAAGGCGTGTAATAGTCTGCACAAGAAACATCATCGATACCATAACCGTGAGGGAAAAAAACGTTGACAGAGATGATATTGACTTTTAACTTTTTATTGCACGTTCTGGTGCCTCGGCCATTCGCCTTCAATGGAACAATTTACTACCAAAAAGTCACCTCCTTATATACCAAAAGTACAATCAATTATCAAAACAATTAATCAATTAAATAATTCATAGTTTTTACTAACTGATTCTCTTAAAGTGCAATCACACAGTGCATAAATACGTACAACTAAAAGGGAAAATATTTTTTTGATGTCAAGAACATTATACATCCATCAAATGCCATACAAGCAAAATATGTGATATAAACGAGTAATCCATATATGCACAAATTCATTAATATAAAAGATTATTATAAACTTTCCAAACCTGTGCATTTATAAAAATCTTGTGAAGTGAGTTTTTCGGTGGTTGGAAGGTGCTTCTTGTATTCTTTGTAATAGTCTGCAGACTGATAGCCTATCAATTATCTATAAACCTATAATATGTATGAATA
>NC_056732.1:1352697986-1352725380 GCF_019279795.1 Protopterus annectens
AATGGCCTTAGGCTCCTCAGCCATCGCATATTGAAACGCGCCCACACACACAGAGAAAGGGGAGGGAAAAAAAAGTACAGTTTTGTACCTACCATAAATGTAGATGTCCGATAGGTATGCATCTGCAGTCATCACATATGGGTTGTCCTGCCTCGGGCAGCCCTTCGGTCGGCCAGATTCCAAAGTCTGGGTCCGGCGTCGGCTGATGTCGCATTTTCCCCGACGTCAGAGCACCTGGGGTATAAAAGCATCCACCGACGCCATCTTCCTCAGTTTTTCTTGCCCCAGATGCCAGGTGCCCTCTAAGGAAGGCTAAATTTGGAAAGATGCATTTAAAAATCCAAACATGCACAATAACATAAAAACAAATACACCATAATAGATCCCCCCAGCTAGCTATAAGAGGGGTAAGTACCCAAGAAATACCACAGATGGGAAGGAGGGAGGGTCTGACTGCAGATGCATACCTATCGGACATCTACATTTATGGTAGGTACAAAACTGTACTATGTCCTTCAAGGATGCATCTGCAGTCATCACATATGGGTAGAATACCATAGCCAATCTGGGGTGGAGGAACTATGTAAAGGATGGTGTAGCTAAAATGCCCTGCTGGACTGCCGTAGCAAAGCCTGCTCTGGATCTGGAATATAAAGGTAAATTGTAATGCTTGGCAAATGTATGCACGGAGCTCCATGTAGCAGCTTCTAAAATGCCCTTGGTAGCCACCCCTCTTAAGAAGGCTGTGGAGGTGGCTGTGGCTCTCGTGAAATGAGGTCTAATGTTAGCTGGCACAGTTTTTCCATGAAAGGAGTAACAAAAACGAATGCAATTTCCGATCCATTTAGAAATTGTCTGTTTGGAAATTGCTTTTCCTTGTGTACCAGCAGCATATGCTACCAACAGCTGGTCAGTTTTTCTGTAACCTTTAGTTCTGTCCAAGTAGTAGCGCAACTGTCTGTATATGTCCAGAGTGTGCAGAAGTTTCTCCCCTTTGTTTTGTGGATTTGGAAAGAAGGTAGGTAAATGAATAGCTTGATTTAGTGAAACCCTGGATACCACCTTTGGCATAAATGTAGGATTGGTTCTCAGCGAAACTCTGTCCTGATGAAAAATAAGAAAAGGCTGTACTGCCATAAGGGCCTGCAACTCAGATACTCTTCTTGCTGAGGTTATGGCCAGAAGGAAAGCAGTCTTCCAAGACAGGAACTGTAGTTCTGCAGATGCTGCTGGTTCAAAGGGAGGCAGTATTAGCTTTTCCAACACGAAGTTAAGGTCCCAAGTAGGTAGAGGTGGTTTCCTTGGAGGATTGATGTTTTTGATTCCTCTTAGAAACTGTCTTAGGAGAGGATGAGAGAAGACAGGCGGATCAGTATTGTACTCTGCTGAAATTGCTGAAGCATAAATTTTAATGGAAGAGTAAGACAGACCATTGTGGAACATTTCTGCCAAGTATTCCAGGATATGTGCCATGCTCATCACTGTCGCATCTAGGCCCTTTGTGGTGTTCCAAATGTGAAATCTTTTCCATTTTGCCGAATATGCCTTTCTTGTGGAAGGCCGGCGAGCTCCATAATGATATCTTTCACTCTCTGGGATAGCTTGTCCTGAGTAGTCAAGGTATTTTCCAGGCTGTTAGTTGCAAGGTTTTCAGGTTGGGATGCAGAGTTTTGTAATTGTGCTGTGTCAGTAGAAGTGGCCATAGAGGAAGAGGCCATGGTTTTGTACGTGACATGCTCTTTAACAGTGGGTACCAGTGCTGTCTTGGCCAGTCCGGAGCTATCAGAATCACCTTTGGCTGCTCTGTCCTGATCTTCAGTAAAACCTTGGTCATTAATGGGAGAGGTGGAAATGCATACACTGTTAGAGTTCTCCAGCTGAAAGAGAGAGCATCCACTTTCCATGCTTGTGGATGGTATGTCCTTGAGCAGAATTTCTTCAGTTGATGATTGTGGGGGGAGGCAAAAAGATCCAAGTCCGGTCTCCCCCATGATTGTGTTATCTGTAGAAAGATGTCTGGATGCAGCATCCATTCGTGTGCATCCATGATATTTCTGCTTAAGCCGTCCGCCAGTATATTGTCTCTCCCTGGCACAAACTGGGATTGTAGCTGTATTTTGAGTTTTAAGGAAAGTTCCCATAGATTCATTGCCAGCCTGCAAAGAGGATAGGAATGGGTGCCTCCTTGCTTGTTTATGTACCACATAACCGCTGTGTTGTCTGTCCTTATTAACAGATGGCCATGCTGCAGAAAGGGTTTGAAGGCTTCGACTGCATGTATCACTGCCAGCATTTCCTTTTGGTTTATGTGCATGCGTAGCTCTTCTTGTGACCATAGACCTAGAATGCATCTGCCCTCCATGTGAGCTCCCCATCCGTGGTCTGAAGCGTCTGTTGTAATGGTTTGGCTGGCTATTGGTTTGCTGAAAGGCAGACCCCTGTTTGACTGGCTTACTTGAGCCCACCACAGAAATTCCTTTTGAAGGCATGGAATGAGTGGTATCAAAGTTTCCAGGCTGTGACTGTGCTGAGTCCATAAACTCCTTAGGTACCATTGTAGTTTCCTCATATGTAGTCTTGCTTGTGGAATCAAAAGTATGCAAGAAGCCATGTAACCCAGGGCTTGCAGGAGTTTCCTTGCAGTCAACTGGGTTTGTCTTGTCAGATTTTTGAAGTAATCTGGTAGTTGACTTTGTTTTTCTTCTGTTAGGAAGGCCATTTGGGTGGTTGTATCTAGATCTGCACCCAGAAAGGTTATTCTTTGGGATGGAACAAGTCTTGATTTGTGAAAGTTGACTGTATATCCCAAGGCCTGAAGTAGGTGAATGGCATAATTCAAGTGTTTTACCAAAGTTTGTTGGCTGTCCGCTTGTATAAGGCAGTCGTGCAGATATGGGTATATTTGCATCCCCTGAAGTCTGCAGTGTGCAATTACTGATGCCAGGCATTTCGTGAATACTCTGGGCGCAGTAGATAAGCCAAAGGGCAATGCTGAGAATTGATAATGCTCTGACCCTGCAAGAAATCTGAGGTGTCTTCTGCAACTTTGTCTGATAGGGACATGCAGGTATGCCTCCTTGAGGTCTAGAGTTACCAGCCAAGACCCCTTGCCCAGCATGGGAAGGAGCTGCTGTAGAGTCAGCATTTTGAACTTTGGTACAATGAGATAAGTGTTTAGTGCGGACAAGTCGAGAATAGGCCTCCATTGTTTTTCTTTTCTTGGAACAAGGAAAAGTCTGGAATAAAATCCTTGGCTTTGTTCTGAGAGAGGGACTTTTTCTATAGCTTTCATTTGCATTAAGCTGGGAATTTGTTTCAAAGCCTCTGCCCTTTGATTCGGTGGCAGGTCTGGCATGCCCTTTCTTTTTGGTAATGTGTGGAAATGAAACCTGTATCCTTTGTCTATTATTTGTAGTGTCCATTTGTCCCTTGTAATAGCTGTGCCAATTTTCTGAAAATAAAGAAAGCTTCCCGCCCAAAGGTGCTTCCAATTGAGCCCTGGTTGGCGGTGTCAAAGTAAAGTCATTGAGCCTGTCCTTGTGCAGCAGTTGAAGGTCCTTCATTACCTCTCTGGTTGGGAGGCTGCCATTGACGTTCTCTGTAGGAGCCTCTAGCTTGCCCTCTACCTCTGGCACGCCTGTTCTTGCCTCTCTGAAACCTCTCTGTGTCTGGAAAGGACCAATTCTTGGAAGGCCAATTCCTGCTGAATCTTGGTGGTTGCACTTGGAGAAAATCTTTGACTGTTTGTACTGATTTTGCTTTTTCTTCAAATTTCTTTAGGACCTCCTGAGCCGTGGAGCCAAATAACTTTTACTTTTCCAGTGGAGCATCCAGTAGCTTTACTTTAACATGATCTGGCAGAGATTGTTCCTTCAGCCAAGCATGCCTACGTATGATCAGGCCAGTCATAGCTGACCTACATGAAGCCTCCAATGCATCATAACCACATTGCAAGAAATGGTTGCTAACCTGTTGAGAGTTATGTACCAAATCCTGAAGTGACTTGCGGTCTAGGGGGTCAGGTGAAGACAGCTTTTTATGCAATTCATCTAACAAATACTCTTGGTACTGTATCATATGAAATTGACAATTTAGTGCTCTCATAGAAAGAGTAGCCGAAGTATACACTTTTTTGCCCCATCTCTCTAAAGCTCTGGACTCCCTTTCAGAGGGAAGAGGATTTTTAGCAGTGGCAGCTGCAACCCCTTTAGGGCCCTGGGAAATAGTTTCTGGATCTGCAGAGTGGGCCTTGTAAAGGTAAAGATGTGAGTCCGGGACCCTGTAGTACCTATCGGGTTTGGCAGCAGCCGGAGGAAGGGAATCAGGGGTTGTGCTGGAGTCAGAGTACACATCATCAATTACATTTAAAACATGAGGAATAGCTAAAGGCCTATGCTGAGGCAAATGTAAAAAGGTCCTTAATCTTTTCCTGGAATCAGAGAATTCCTGGCCCTGCCATTGGAAATGCTCTCTCATGGTGTGTAGTGTCTCCCCAAAGGAAAACTCTTCAGGAGGGGAGGCCGAGGGAATAGATTCCTCTGCATCAGAATCCTCAGAGGGCGAAAAGCCTCCTCCTGGTGGTCCGAGAGAGCAGAGCCATCAGAGGCCTCATCTGAGGAGTGGGGATCAGAGGGCTCAACCCTGGGCCTTTTGTCTGGAGGAGGTTGAGAGCCCCTGTCCGGATGAGGTTGAGAGCCCTTAATTAAGGAGATAAAATCCTCTGCTAAGCTTAGAATCTGAGAACCAGTAGAGGGTCCCTGAGAGATAACCTTGGGAGGCAAAGCTTTTGAAAGTTTAGCAGCTTTAGCCCTGGAGAATGCCTTAATGGACATGGATGCAGGAGGCCTGGCTGCACCACGTGCTGGTGTAGATTTGTCTAAAGGAATGGTGTCGGAAAGTTCCAGGACACTAGTTTCTGTTGGCAATTCAATAACCGACTCGGCCGGGGCCTCCGGGACCGAGGTGGTCGGTTGAGCGGTTTCAGTAATTGGAAGTACCAAGGACTCGGTTTCAGCCAAGACCGAGACACTCGCGGTAGGCCTGGCCATGGTTTCAGCCAAAACCGCGGTCCGCGTGTGTCGGTCCTTGTCCTTTCGTTTCTTGACTAAATGAGAAGTCGGAGTCTCCAACGGCATCTTATACGAAAAACTAGCCCCAAAAAATTCCTCTGCAAACTCCGCCTGACGTCTAAGAGTGCGTCGGTTGAAGGAAGCACAGGCTGAACAGGCCGAGACGTCGTGGTCTGGGCCTAGGCAAGGGAGGCAGTAAGAGTGGAAATCCTTATGAGGTATTTGTTTCCCACAAGTCAAACAATTATTAACTTTATCTGACATCGGCTGAGGCAAGAAAGAGTCCCCAACGGGGTACTTAGCTTTTTTGAAGTCTTCGGTAGCTGAATTACAGGAGCTGGCCGACCGGCACTTGTGAACTGCTTCTGCTTCGGGCACCACGCGGCAAGAAAGACTGAGGAAGATGGCGTCGGCGGATGCTTTTATACCCCAGGTGCTCTGACGTCGGGGAAAATGCGACATCAGCCAACGCCAGACCCAGACTTTGGAATCCGGCCGACCAAAGGGCTGCCCGAGGCAGGACAACCCATATGTGATGACTGCAGATGCATCCTTGAAGGACATCTAAATTTACACACTAAGTACCACAAAAAAACACCGAAAAATACAGAGACAGAAAACTAAGGGCCTACTACACTCACACACACCGAAAAAACACTAAAACTTTGAAGAAAATATTTTTAAATAATTTTAAATACTCTCACCAATGCCAAGAGCTCGTCACTTAAGCTGTCAGATGCCGCGGCAAATGAGATCTGGGAGGTAGCAGGGCATTATGGGTAAGGGGGAGGAGCTGAGAGCTCAGATCTTTTAGCTTGGAAAGCTGCCGGCTCGGATCCGAGGTCGGATCCGATACCCACAGGTTGCTGATCAAATGACGTTAACTACTTCAGATAAAGTATTATACCATATGGCAGAAACACAGCCCCTACTGATTACCATATCAATGGCAACCCTCTAAACACACAACCTGAGACATGGGTATTCTGGTTGAAAATTATTTCACATTCAACCATCATGTAGCGGCAGTGGTCAGAAAAGCCTTTTATTTGGTTCATCTCATAAGTAAAGGTATTGCATCCAGAAAAAAAATGAAGTTATTACCTCTCTATACTCATCCCTCATTAGGCTAATAACTTGAGTATAACGCCCAGTTTGGTATGTACCTCTCCAGACATCTGCACCAACTGGAAAGGCCACAGAAACACCTCATATAGAGAATCCATGGCCTCCAACACCTGTCCTATATGGACAGGCTCAAATCACTATCACTCTACTCGGTATCATACAGATTGCTCAGAGGTGATCTGTGTCTCACCTACAAGGCAGTCTCGGACCCTGCCTTACTAGAGATGCTACATATCCTAAGTTTAATTCCTCATGCATTATCTGCTTGAAAGGCCTAAATATAATGTACGACATCAACAAAATCTGCTGGAGAGACAGGTTAGTCTCCCAGAGGCTGCCCCATCTCTGGAATAGACTTCCCATACACATCAAACAGAATACCTCGCTGACCCTCCAAGTGCAACCTTGATGAGTGGATGGGAAACCACAAATCTGTCCCAGGGGTTCCACCTGTGTCCCTCACTGAAGGGCGACAAGTGCTCACTGAGGTTTCTTTTTGGAATGAACTCTTGGCTAGGCTTGTAAGGGCCCAGGGCCATTAGCCTAGTAACTTCTTATGATCCTAATGTTACTTGGTCACTTGAACGGACATGAATTTGACAGGGAGCACTGGTTATAGCATCCAAGTGCTCTGTGTTGTACTGATGGGAGGGCTACATCCTGGCAACTACATGCTTAAACAGTACTTGATACTATCCTTGCCACAAGAAACACA
The DNA here is from genome assembly GCF_019279795.1 of Protopterus annectens. NCBI lineage: Eukaryota > Metazoa > Chordata > Ceratodontiformes > Protopteridae > Protopterus > Protopterus annectens. The sequence continues at coordinate 1,352,704,899 of NC_056732.1, forward strand.
TCTTCAGTTATACTGGTGTTTCACAGAAAGGAGTCTCGACAATAAATACATGCGACTTAAAGTAATTGAGACTATCTATGTCTGTTTTTTATTTTTTGTGTGAACACCTCACTGCCAATTTTGAACTGGATCAGAGATCACACTTAGCTCTCTAAACAACAGTAATTATAAGACTCCATATAAGCTGGTATTTAGGATGCAGACAATAATATTCCCTAGGATTCATAGGCTTAGTGAGATGCAGAAGCCTTAGGCCAGAAAGTTTCCACACGGTGATAAGCCTTTCAAGTTCAACAACTGCTCTACCTCCGAGGTTTTCCCCTTGCTGGGTTCCTCAGTGTGGAGAGTGGTCTTACAGGCAAAGTAGCATGCTAATGCTGCAGTCCAGTACAGTGGCTATTGCTAATTAGCCATGTGCTCCACCTCAGAAGCTTTTCTCTAGGAGATTCCAAAGTCTGGGTCTGGCCTCGGCTGATGTCGCACTTTCCCCGACGTCAGAGTGTCTGGGGTATAAAAGCATCAGCCGACGTCATGTTCCTCAGTTTTTCTTGCCCCAGATGCCAGGTGCCCTCTAGGAAGGCTAAATTTGGAGAAATGCAATAAAATTCCAAACATATGCAAATATATATATATATATATATATATATATATATATATATACACACATGTATATACAAACAAATACACCATAATAGATTCCCCCAGCTAGCTAATAGAGGGGTAAGCACCCTAGGAATACCACAGAGGGGAAGGAGGGTAAACCTGACTGCAGATGCATACCTATCGGACATCTACATTTATGGTAGGTACAAAACTGTACTATGTCCTTCAAGGATGCATCTGCAGTCATCACATATGGGTAGAATACCATAGCCAATCTGGGGGTGGAGGTACTAAGTAAAGGATGGTGTAGTTAAGATACCCTGCAGGACTGCCGTAGAAAAACCTGCTCTGGATCTGGAGTATAAAGGTAAATTGTAATGCTTGGCAAATGTATGCATGGAGCTCCATGTAGCAGCTTCTAAAATGTCCTTGGTAGCCACCCCTCTTAGGAAGGCTGTGGTGGTGGCTGTGGCTCTCATGGAATGAGGTCTAATGTTAGCTGGCACAGTTTTTCCATGAAAGGAGTAACAAAAACGAATGCAATTTCCTATCCATTTTGAAATTGTCTGTTTGGAAATTGCTTTTCCTTGTGCCCCAGCAGCATATGCTACAAACAACTGGTCAGTCTTTCTGTAACTTTTAGTTCTGTCCAAGTAGTAGCACAATTGTCTGTGTATGTCCAGGGTATGCAGAAGTCTCTCCCCTTTATTTTGTGGTTGTGGGAAGAATGTAGGCAAGTGAATAGCTTGGTTCAAAGATACCCTGCATACCACCTTTGGCATAAAAGTAGGATTGGTCCTTAAAGAAACTCTGTCCTGATGAAAGATAAAAAATGGCTGCACTGCCATTAAAGCTTGTAACTCAGATACTCTTCTTGCTGAGGTTATGGCCAGAAGGAAGGCAGTTTTCCAAGACAAAAACTGTAGATCTGCCGATGCTGCTGGTTCAAAGGGAGGAAGTGTTAGTTTCTCCAACACGAAGTTAAGGTCCCAAGTAGGTAGAGGTGGTTTCCTTGGAGGATTGATGTTTTTGATTCCTCTTAGAAACTGTCTTAGGAGAGGATGAGAGAAGACAGGTGGATTAACATTGTATTCTGCTGAGATTGCTGAAGCATGTATCTTAATGGAAGAGTAAGACAGGCCATTGTGGAACAATTCTGCCAAATATTCCAGTATATGTGCCATGTTCATCACTGTCACATCTAGGCCCTTTGTTGTGTTCCAGGTGTGAAATCTTTTCCATTTTGCTGAATATGCTTTCCTTGTGGAAGGCCGGCGAGCTTCCATAATAAAATCCTTCACTCTCTGGGATAGGTTATCCTGAGGAGGAGTCATGGTATTCTCCAGGCAGTTAGCTGCAAGGTTTTCAGGTTGGAGTGCAGAGTCCTGAAATTGTGCTGCGTCAGTAGGAGTGGCCATAGGGGGAAGAGGCCATGGTTTCGTCTGTGACATGCTCTTTAACAGTGGGTACCAGTGCTGTCTTGGCCAGTTTGGAGCTATCAGAATCACTCTGGGCTGCTCTGTCCTGATCTTCAGTAGGACCTTGGTCATTAATGGGAGAGGTGGGAAAGCATACACTGTTAGAGCTTTCCAGCTGAAAGAGAGAGCGTCCACTTTCCATGCTTGTGGGTGGTATTGTCCTTGAGCAGAATTTCCTCAGTTGATGAATGTGGGGGGAAGCGAACAGATCTATTTCCGGCCTTCCCCATGATTGTGTGATGAGTTTGAAGATGTCTGGGTGCAGCATCCATTTGTGTGCATCCATGGTAGTTCTGCTTAAGCTGTCTGCCAGTATATTGTCTTTGCCTGGCACGAACTGGGACTGTAGCTGTATGTTGAGTTTCAAGGCAAGTTCCCATAGGTTCATTGTCAGTCTGCAAAGAGGGTAGGAATGGGTGCCTCCTTGCTTGTTTATGTACCACATAACTGTGGTGTTGTCTGTTCTTATGAGCAGGTGGCCTTGCTGAAGGAAAGGTTTGAAGGCCTCGATTGCGTGTATCACTGCCAGCATTTCCTTTTGGTTTATGTGCATGCAGCTCTTTGTGACCATAGCCCTTGGATACATCTGCCCTCCATGTGTGCTCCCCAACCTTGGTCTGAAGCGTCTGTGGTGATGGTTTGGTTGGCTCTTGGCCTGCTGAAGGGCAACCCGCTGTTCGACTGGCAGGCTTGAGCCCACCACAAAAATTCCTTTTGAAGGCATGGAATGAGTGGTATCAAAGTTTCTAAGCTGTGACTGTGCTGAGTCCATAAACTTCTTAGGTACCATTGTAATTTTCTCATATGCAGTCTTGCTTGCGGAATCAGAAGAATGCAAGATGCCATGCAACCCAGGGCCTGCAGGATTTTCCTTGCAGTCAGCTGAGTTTGTCTTGTCAGATTCTTGAAGTAATCCGGTAGTTGTTTTTGTTTTTCTTCTGTGAGAAAGGCCATTTGGGTGGTTGTGTCCAGATCCGCACCCAGAAAGGTTATTCTTTGGGATGGAACCAGTCTTGATTTGTGGATATTGACTGTATATCCCAAGGCCTGTAGCAGGTGGATGGCATAGTCCAAGTCTTTTAACAAAGTTTGCTTGCTGTCCGCTTGTATAAGGCAGTTGTCCAGATATGGGTAGATTTGAATCCCCTGAAGTCTGCAGTGTGCAATTACTGATGCCAGGCATTTCGTGAATACTCTGGGCGCAGTAGATAAGCCAAAGGGTAATGCTGAGAATTGATAATGCTCTGATCCTGCAAGAAATCTGAGGTGTCTTCTGCAGCTTTGTCGAATAGGGACATGCAGGTATGCCTCCTTGAGGTCTAGAGTCACCAGCCAAGACCCGTTGCCCAGCATGGGAAGGAGTTGCTGTAGAGTCAGCATTTTGAATTTTGGCACAATGAGGTAAGTATTCAGTGCGGACAAGTCGAGAATAGGCCTCCATTGATTTTCTTTTCTTGGAACAAGGAATAATCTGGAGTAAAATCCTTGGCCTTGTTCTGAAAGAGGTACCTTTTCTATGGCTTTCATTTGCATTAAGTTGGTAATTTGCTTCAAAGCCTCTGCCCTCTGATTTGGTGGCAGGTCTGGCATGCCTTTTCTTTTTGGCAATGTGTGGAAATGGAACCTGTATCCTTTGTCTATTATTTGCAGTGTCCATGTGTCCCTTGTAATGCCGTGCCAATTTTTTGAGAATAAAGAAAGCTTTCTGCCCAAAGGTGCTTCTAATTGAGCCCTGGTCGGCGGAGTCAAAATAAAGTCATTGAGTCTGTCCTGGTGTAGCAGTTGTAGTTCCTGCACTACCTCTCTGGTTGGGAGGCTGCCACTGACGGCCTCTGTAGGAGCCTCTAGCTTGCCCTCTACCTCTGGCACGCCTATTCCTGCCTCTCTGAGATCTGTCTGACTCCGGAAAGGACCAATTCTTTGTAGGCCAACTTCTGCTGAATCTCGGTGGTTGGACTTGCAGAAAGTCTTTGACTGTTTGCACAGATTTTGCCTTTTCTTCAAATTTCTTTAAAACCTCTTGAGCCGTGGAACCAAATAATTTTTGCTTTTCCATAGGAGCATCCAAAAGCTTAGCCTTAACATGGTCTGGCAGAGATTGTTCCTTCAGCCAGGCATGCCTACGTATAACTGCACCTGTCATAGCTGACCTACATGAAGCTTCCAATGCATCATAACCACACTGCAAGAAATGGTTACTAACCTGCTGGGAGTTATGTACCAGATCCTGAAGGGATTTGTGATCAAGGGGTTCAGAAGAGGACAGTTTCTTATGCAATTCATCTAACAAATACTCTTGGTACTGTATCATATGAAATTGACAATTCAATGCCCTCATGGAAAGAGTTGCAGAAGTATACACTTTCTTACCCCATCTCTCTAAAGCTGTGGACTCCCTTTCAGAGGGTAGAGGGTTTTTAGCAGTGGCAGCTGCAACCCCTTTTGGGCCTTGGGAAATAGTTTCTGGATCAGCAGAGTGGGCCTTGTACAGGTGTAGATGTGAGTCCGGGACCCTGTAGTACCTATCAGGTTTGGCAGGAGCCGGAGGGAGAGAGTCAGGGGCTGTACTAGCATCAGAGTACACATCATCAATCACATTCAAAACAGGAGGTATAGCTAAAGGCCTATGCTGAGTTAAATGTAAAAAGGTCCTTAATCTCTTTCTAGAATCAGAAAATTCCGGACCCTGCCATTGAAAATGTTCTCTCATAGAGTGTAATGTCTCTCCAAAGGAAAACTCTACAAGAGGGGAGGCCGAGGGAATAGATTCTTCAGCATCAGAATCCTCGTAGGCCGAATAAGCCTCCTCCTGGTGGTCTGACAGAGCAGAGCCATCAGTGGACTCATCTGAGGATTGGGGGTCAGAGGGCTCAACCCTGGGCCTTTTGTCTGGAGGTGGTTGAGAGCCCCTGTCCGGATGAGGTTGGGAACCCCTAATTAATGAGATCAGATCCTCTGCTAGGCTAAGAATCTGAGAGCCAGTAGAAGGCCTCTGAGAGGAAACCTTGGGAGGCAAAGCTTTAGAAAGTTTAGCGGCTTTAGCCCTGAAGAAAGCCTTAATGGACATGGAAGCAGGGGGCCTGGCTGCACCACATGCAGGAGTAGACTTGTCTAAAGGAATGGTGTCGGAAGGTTCCTGGACACCGGTTTCAGTAGGTAATTCAATAACCGACTCGGCTGGGGCATCCGGGGCCGAGATAGTCGGTTGTGCGGTTTCGGTAATAGGAAGAACCAAGGACTCGGTTTCAGCCGAGACCGAGACACTCGCGGTAGGCCTGACCGTGGTTTCAGCCGAAACCGCGGTCCGCGTGCGTCGGTCCTTGTCCTTCCGTTTTTTAACTAAATGCGAAGTCGGAGTCTCCGACGGCATCTTATAAGCAAAACTAGCCCCAAAATTCCTCTGCAAACTCCGACTGACGCCTAAGAGTTCGTCGGTTGAAGGAAGCACAGGCTGAACAGGCCGAGACGCCGTGGTCTGGGCCTAGGCAGGGAGGCAGTAAGAGTGGAAATCCTTATGAGGTATTTGTTTCCCACAAGTTAAACAATTATTAACTTTATCTGACATCGACTGAGGCAAGAAAGTGTCCCCAACGGGGTACTTAGCTTTCAAGTCTTCGGTAGCTGAATCACAGGAGCTGGCCGACCGGCACTTGCGAACTGCTTCTGCTTCGGGCACCATGCGGCAAGAAAGACTGAGGAAGATGGCGTCGGCTGATGCTTTTATACCCCAGACGCTCTGACGTCGGGGAAAGTGCGACATCAGCCGAGGCCAGACCCAGACTTTGGAATCTGGCCGACCGAAGGGCTGCCTGAGGCAGGGCAACCCATATGTGATGACTGCAGATGCATCCTTGAAGGACATCAGCAATGTGTGAGGTAGAGGGGCAGATGAACATGTGCCTCAGATGACCCAATACCTTTACGCACTGGCAGTAGTGTCACTAAGGCTTCATGCACCAAGGGAATCTCCTTAACAGTTAAGCACGTTTTAATTTATCTTCTTTAACTTACGTAACTATTTTCAGAGACCATGTCCTTGAAGCACTGTTAGTCGAAGGACTACTTGGGTTTGAGAAGAGGGACACTTCAGCAAGGGGGACCCAGCCATATGTGATCTAAGAAAGTCCTGCGTTTTTTAGTCCCCTCCCCCAGTCTCTTTTTACTGAATGTTTTACAAAAAAAATGCAGCTCAAAGCATTGTGATTCACATCAAGGCAAAATAAACACTGCAGGTAATAATCTTCAAGGGGAATCCATTTTCCACAGGCACATTTATTACTGACATTCTCTCAGGATGTCATGGTACACATATATGACGAAAGAATATATAGTCACTACTAGAAAAAAGGAAAAAGCCAAAAGAGGTACTTTCCCAAATCAAATGGAAGTGCATCAACTACATACCTCTTACAGCAAGAAATCTGGACAAAATCATACATAATGGGGGGAACAAAGGCCCAAAAATAGGGACACATATTAAATATTGCTGTTATAAACTTAGAAAGTTGATAGAAAAACAGGTTTTACATGAGCAAAATGAAGGGTATGAAGTCAGAAACTCAAATGTCTGTCATTATTTTCTGTCTTCAGCTCTCAATAACTTACCAAGGGTTTGTCAGAAAACCACAATTTTATAAGAAACAGACCAAAAATATGAGGCAAAAATCTGGATAGTCTGCGAAAATTTGTACAGTTGAGACGTACGGCCAACTATCACATTCTGAGATCATTCTAACCTTTTTGGCCCCTATCTATCCAAGGCTTAATCAAGTAAATGTTTTGCCATTTTATCATATAACTACTTCAGATGCTTGAAAACATCACTTTTAACGACATGCAAGAATTGGTTTTAAATTCTTATAATATAGAAAATTTATAATAGTGTATGTCTGCTGTAATCCAAATCTAATGGAAGTATTTTGGTCTTTTTTTCCACAGACATTTGGGACTCTACAATGCAAGTCTCCAGATGTCAACGGGGAACCAATTTAATCTGTGACAAGCCTGATACAATGTAATTTCACCCGTATTTGTAGGTCTTGCTCTTGATGCTACATGATTATGTGATGCAACATCACAACAAAAAGCCTTTAATGTTACTATACTATTCCTCCTCTGAATCTCACCATCACCAGCATCACTTGTCATTTACCATAAGACCTGACAATATGGTCCATGGCCTACATGAAATAACACCAGAAGGACTTTTCAAACTTCTAATTGACCTACTTCTGAAAGCATGAAGATATGACTCCTTTTGTCACTAACTTGGCTTTACTGATATGAATGGATGGCTTACTCTTGTCAAAAGCCTGTATAAAAGTCATAACACTATGCTGTCTTTATAATGTGTAATGATAACATCTTGACCATCATGTGGGTCAGGTGATGAAGGAAGTGACTCACTGTGTGTGTCAAAATTGAGGGAGTCAGCACATTTCTCCTCCGTACCATGGGCTGCTGTGATTTTATCAGAATTAATGTTTCAGGTTTAAGAAAACTTTGGAAGGAAAAGTAAAAATAATGTAATCTTTCAGCCTACAAAGAGCCCTCCAAAGTAACAAGCCTGCCACTAAGGATCAACTCCTTTGATGGCAAACAAGTCGAAGAAACTATCTGCAAATAAAATGTACAAAACTTACTTTTTCTTTACAAAACATTTCAATTCCTTTCAAACACAAATGGTCTCCTTCCTACGCCCAAGAATGACCACTGTCAGGTTACCTCTACTTGGCCTGTAAACGTGACAAAATGTTTGCAAATAAAATTTGAATCACTAAAAGATGTTTTACAGCTTTCAAAAGCACACACTCAGAATAACATCTGACAGAGTACACCCTTCTCTGAATGTGAACAAGTAACATAAATAGACAACAAAATGCTCAGTACTTATTTAATTCTGTGAAGTATTCCAGAATTCATATATAAGCTGTCCCTTTATAATGATATGTGACATCCCTTCCTTTGGCACTGAACTAGTGAAAGACAGAGTCTGAATATAAAATATGGAAGGCTTACTTTTTTCAGGGAAGTAGTTCAGCTCACATAAAGACCGACATCAGCATCAACTCCACTTTTTTCCCATTTTGTACACCGGGTTGAGGTGTCACATTAATAATGACCATCACCTACAGCCAGTGTTCACACCACCGGATGGCTAGCCCTGCTACAGTTACTCACACACACACAAACACTACATGAACCCCTAATGCCCTAATGCCAATTTCGTGTGTCCAATCTACCTACTGCATTATCACTCCCCATAATAATGCTAAGTGCATTTCCTTTTCTTACTTATTTTTCTGGTGACTGCAAATGTATGTTTTTCTGATAAATCACTGAGGACAGAAATCACTAAATAATTACAGCCATTTTGAGTTTCAGGCTTCATGTTCTTCAGTAAACACATGCCAACACAAAACCTATTATTCTGGCAATTTTCTAAGTTTAAAAGGAAATACTTAATCTGTCCTTGATTTTGCAACTTTGTCTAGATTTTTTTGAGCTTAGAGGCCGATAGGTATTGTCATGTCAGAAAATGGTTCAAGATAGACAAGTTTACTTACCAGTTAATAAATAAAAATATCTTCTATGATACAGATTCCATATTTTGGTAATAACAGTTGTGTATTCCTGACTGTTTTTGTCCTCAGGGTGAAGCTCGTACCGTGTGGACAACCATCTACACCGTGTTCCAGGATAACGCCAAAAAGAAAATAGTATTGACAGTCCTTATGAGGGCTCTGTTTGCCACAACCTATGCAAAAGTTAATTTTAACACCAATTTTCACATCTTAATCACTATCAGATATTAGTCTACTAAAAGCGAACAAACACAAGGTAGAAAAATAGGTAGGTAGGTATATAGGTAGGTACTAGGCTATCGGCCCAAGGGCCTAAGTAAGCCAAGCCAACAAGGTTTCCTGGCTTATGCCACCCAAGAAAGTTAATTTCCTGTGCCAAGTGATCCCCAGGGTGTATTTCCCATTTCCCATCCACTCATCAAGATTTTTCTTGACGAGTGCTAATGAGGAACATTGCTTGGCATAGATGGGTAGCTTGTTACAGAGTATAGGAAGTCTTTGGGACAGGAATCTATCCCTCCAGCATGTCCTGTTTATTGTGATGACAAGGTTTAGGTCCCTAGAGCGTGTAGCTCGGAGGGATTGGGATTTCTTAAGGAGTAGCATGTAAAACAGCTCTGGGTTTAACATAGCTTTATATGTTAGGCAGAGATCTCCTCGGAGTAGGCAATATGCTGCAGAGTAAAGCTGGAGTTTTTTGAGACGGTCAGTGTAGGGCATCTGTTTGAGGCCAGTAATCCTCTTTGTGAGGTACTTCTGTGGCCTTTCCAGCTGCTGCAGATGTCTCGTGAGGTACATTACAAAAGGGGCATTGTACTCTATAATGCGTCTAATGAGTGCCGAGTAGAGGGGAACAATGACCTCTTTTCCTGGATGAGAACCCTTTTGTGATGAGGTGTGCCACATAGAAGGATTTCCTGACTACTGTGGCGATGTGATTATCAAAGGAGAGACTACTGTCCACCTGGGTCCCAAGTTCTCTTATCACACATTGGGCGTTAAGTAAACTGCCATTTATGTGATAGTTCATGGGTACAGAGTTTTTACCAAAGGGGATGACAATGCACTTTTTGGCACTGAGTTTGAGGCCATGCCTCTGACACCAGGCATCTGTCTCAGTGAGGCCCTTCTGTAGGATGTCATCATCATTTGGGGACTCGACTATGGCTCCTAGTTTGCAGTCATCTGCGAACTTCATTAGCCAGAGGCCTTCTGTGTTAGCCTGTACGTCAGAGAAGTAGATATCAAACAGGAGAGGTCCCAGGACTGAACCCTGTGGTACTCCACTTGTCACTGGCTTGAAGTCAGATTTGGAGCGAGTTGGCAACCCATATTGTGACGTAGGGATTTATACCTAGTTTAGTGAGTTTAGCTATAACTCCAGAATGGGGGATGGTGTCGAAAGCATTGGCGAGGTCAAGATAGCTACCTTTGTCTACGGCTTTGGTGACTGCCTCAAAGTCGTCGATCAGGTTCAGAAGGCATGATCTGCCTTTCACAAACCCGATCTGGGTGGGGTCCAGAGTTTGGAGGTTACCAATGTCTTTATGAGTTCCACGATGAAATGTTCCATTGCCTTGTAGACCAGGCTCATCAGGCTAATAGGGCGTTAGTTCCCAGGATCAGTGGTGGCTCCCCCTTTGTGGAGTGGGATAACTGTTGCTGTGTGCCATTCAGTGGGCACAAAGCCCTCTATGGGGTGCATATTCTTCTGGCAACAGATCAAACTGCAACAATGGCAATATTCTTGACTAGCATGCAACCACAGTGGACATAGTAGCAAGAAAGGTACAAAGATTATCAGATGATGCCCTTTTTGTACTATCTATGTCCTATATGTCCTGACATCAAAGCGGAAGGGAGTCACCCAAAGCCACTGGTGGAAATTACAGCTCTGGAAGTCAAGCTGAGTGTCAGGTAACTAGCAATCAGGATATCCCTTTGATGAGTGGTACAACAGTGTATAGCATTCTTTTACCAACTTATCATATTTACAACTAAAATATGTTATATACCTGGTACCATTAGCAAAAAAAAAAAAAAAAAAAAAACTTTGAAACTCATTTAGAATAAAGTGATTAAAAAAATTAGAAGAGGTAATTAAAGGACATGCCCAGCTTGCCACTTTCCATACTCCTATCAATCTGACTTATTCAGATTTCTGTGTTATAGAGATGTATTTCTTACTGTATAGCAGCTCACTCTTCAAGCAGTTCTCTGACTGTTCACCTGTAACCAGTGCATGGATGACACACCTCGGACTGCAGGGGCCCTCTACTTCACCACCATTAAATTTACTACATACTACCCACCACTGCAGAGAATAGGCATGTCACTAAAATGCTCTTCTATTGACTTAACCAGTATTAAAAGTCCATTTAGCATGAATCACATAACCCCTGAAGATCTATTAACAGCATCTAACTCTGTCCTCACTTCTGAGTGGTTTCTGTAGTTATTACTGATCACCATGAGTTCTTTCTCAAATAGTGGTCCATTATTTTGCATAATGTACTGAAAGCAGTAACAAATTATTAAAAAATAACTTCTGCTTATTTTAATGTATCACCCTTCCCCTTTTTCTGCTCTGAACATTTTTCTTTAATGTTCAGTTTATGGTTTTGAATTTTTTTTATTTTATTTATTAACCAGGAAAACCCACTGGAGAAAAGCAGCCCTTTTCAGGGATGACCCAGGAGCACTGTTTAAGTGACTTGCTCAGAGTCAAACAGCAAGCTAGTTGAATTTGAGGTAATAAACCTTTGGACTAGATGAAACAGCTCTTCGCCCTAATCCGCTATGGTAACAGACAGACTTCTCAGGCATACTTCTTCTCAGTATGCCTGAAAATACTCTCCATCATTTAATCATAGGAGGTTAATAGGCTAATGACCCTAAGGCCCTTACAAGACTAGCCAAGTTTTGCCCTTATTTCCACGATCAGCACCTATCACCCCTGTCCAAGAGGGACATAGGCAGAACCCCTGGGGAGAATTTACGGTTACCCATCCAATCATCCAGACTGCGTTTGAAGAGGGCCAATGAGGTGCTCTGCCTGACATGAAGCGGAAGTCTGTTCCAAAGGTGTGGTAACCTCTGGGAGACTAATCTGTCCCTCCAGCAGGTTCGATTAATGTCACATACCAGGTTAAGGTAATTAGAGCAAGTAACCAGCGTACCATTTGACTTACGGATATGCAGCATTTCCAATAAAGCAGGGTCAAAGATGGATTTATATGTAAAGCAGAGATAGCCTCGGAGTAGTCTGTATGAAACAGAATAAAGTGGCAGTGATTTCAGACAATCCTCATAGGACAGATGCTGAAGATCTTGAATTTTTCTTGTGAGGAACCTTTGTGGTCTCTCCAACTGCTGCAGATGCTTGGAAAGGTACACTCAGAAAGGGGCACTATTCTTAGTTATTGGCCTGATGAGGGAAGAGTACAGGGAGGTTATAACTTACTTTTTTTCTGGAGGCCATGCTCTAACGTATGAGATGAGCAATACAGAATGTCCTTCTTACCACTGTGGAGACATGGTGATCAAAGGTAAGGTTGCGGTCAACCTGTGTGCCCAGGTATCTCACTACTGAGTGCGTACTTAGGGTGGTGTTACTGATGTGGTAGTTAAAAGGAATATCAGTCTTACTGATAAACATGATAATGCAATTTTTTACAGGAGTTTAAGGCCACGACTTTGGCACCAGTTATTTGTTTGTGTAAGACCCTCATGTAGGATGTTGACATTGTTTGAAGAGTCTATGACCACTCCCAGTTTGCAATCATCAGCAAACTCTTGTCAGCCACAGACCTTTAGTTTTAGCTTGCACTTCACAGAACTAGACTCCAAAGAGTAAAGTTCCCAGGACTGATCCCTGTGGAACACCACTGGTTACAAGTCTGCTGTGGAAGTGGATTCCCCTATTTTGACTAAACGTGTTCCATCAGTGAGCCAGTTAGTGACCCCATCTAATGGCATACGAGTTGATACCCAGCTGGGTGAGTTTGTCAATTATGCCTGAGTGGGGGATAGTGTTGAAAGCCTGAACTAAGTCTAGGTAGGCTGTATGCACAAACTTCCCCTCATCAATGGGCCTTGGTGACTTGTCTCAAAGAAGTCCACCAGGTTTAACAGGCATGATCTCCCTTTGACAAATCCAAATTGAGTAGGGTCAAGTGTTGGAGGTTACCAATATCTTAATACCAGAGATATAGCTAGCCAGGCGGCAGTATAAACCTTGGCTCAAGATGATGATCACTGTTGATGTGACACCCCATGTGCAAAATGGGAAAAACAGAGTTGTGGATAAATGGATGAATAAAAACACATTTGTTTTTCCACTTTACAGTCACCATTTTTTGCCAAACATTATACACCTTTCTGTTTTTTCTCCAAATTATACTTTTTATGTCACACAATATGAAGGACCACCATTAAACCTTATTTCCTCCCATACTACTTTTGAACACCACAGCAACATTCTGCATTTATTGCTTACGGCTTTCCTTATGTAAATCATCTATGCCACCTGTCTATTCCCCTTGTTTAAATTAAAACTTTTGATCCCCTACACACAAACTACATTTTTCTGCCATCCTTTATGCTTAAAAAATGACAATTTTCATTCTTATATTCACAGCAAGTGGAAGGTGCACACATTGTCAACCACTAGTTTGCTACAGAAGGAATCATGTGTTATTCCTTTTTCACTTATGCAAATTGCTATACATAAAAAGGATGTGTTTGTATGACTTCAGATACAAAATGAGCTAATGCAGATGATGTATTCTCACATTCATAATACGCATGATGTCTCTCTCCTTCCTTGAGGTGAATTTGTTGATGTCTTCTTAGATTGCTTAGCCGACTAAAACTCCTTTCACATTCTGAACATGTATACGGCCTCTCCCCTGTATGAACTCGCTGATGAATAACAAGGTCATGAAACTGAATGAATCTCTTCCCACACTCCTTACACTGAATAGGTTTGTCTCCTGAGTGAACTTTTTGATGCCTTCTTAAATTACTTGGGTTGCTAAATCGTCTCTCACATTCTGTACACTTATAGCGTTTTTCTCCCGTGTGAACTTGTTGGTGAATAATTAGGTCATGCAGCTGGATGAATCGTCTATCACAGTCCTTGCATTTAATGGGTTTGTCACCAGTGTGGATTTGTCGGTGTCTTCTGAGATTACTTGGATTTCCAAAACTCCTCTGGCACTCATTACACTTGTAGCGCTTTTCACCTGTGTGAATTTGTTCATGAATACTTAGCTCATGTAGATGGTAGAATCGTTTTCCACAATCTTTGCACTGATGTGGTCTTTGGCCTGTATGATGAATCCGTTCATGCCTTCGAAGGTTACTAAGTATACTAAATCGTTTTTCACAACCCATACATTTATATGGCCTTTCTCCTGTGTGAATTCTATGGTGTATATTGAGTTTGTATAAATGACTGAAGCTCTTTTCACATTCCTTACATTTGTAAGGTTTTCCTATAGCATGCATTTGTTCATGTCTTTTTAAGTTACTTAGGCTGATAAAACTTATTTCACAATGAGTACATTTGTAGGCCATCTCTCTCTTTTGCATCTGCTTGGGTACTAGCAGACTGTCAGAATATTTAAAAAGCTTTTCATAATCTTCATCACTAAAAGGTCTTTCATTGGTATAATATTCCCACATTTGTAATTGCCTGGATCTAAAATGACTCTCCTGGTGCACAGTCAGATCTTGTAACTGATGGAAATTCATCCCACATTCAATGCACATGTACAGTGGAACACATTCATGGGATTCCTTAAGAGACTCCTCCTGACTAAGATTGCAGTCCTCTGACCTCTGGCAACCTAAAAGAGAGGAAAATCAATGCATCAAACACAGTTAGTAAAAAACACTTATTTAACACACACTGTAAGTTTGAATATTTAAAACTATGCACCAATTTTCTGTGCTATATTGACACATTCCTTAACATCTGCTTACTATTTTTCCAAGAGAACATTTTATTTAAAACTCAGCTTTGAGCATACAAAACAATAAGGCAGAACTACGGCACAACATTTGCTTACTACATTTAGCAGAATGATCACTCATTATGAAGGAAGTACAGAAAATGAAAAAGTTTGGTTTGAATGGACTTCTAGGGATGCCACCACCCAAGTAGCATCTCAGTCACAGATCTGAGATCTCGCTACCAAAATGCTCCTCTCCATTAATACATGTCAAATAAAATAATTTAATTTCACATGGAGATTAAATAAGCCATCAAAATCTATGAAAGGGTATTCCTCAAAGTCTCAGAAAACTCGGTATGCAACCTATACTGTTTTTTTTTGTCCTTCCACTTGGAAGCTCCTATGATCAGAGCAGTACCCCAAGGCTCTCCCTTGCGTGTATCTTGTACTGATACCACCAAACCGATTTAGATGCGTGTCCAAATAGCTTCAAGCTAATCAAACCAGCAGGCCGAGTTCCGAGCTAAACACAGATCTTAAAAGAGATTTTTATTTTTCAAAATGCTGTAAGAGATTCTCCTGTACAGTCAAAAAACGTGTATGTGCATCTATGTGCATTTTGAACAATTAGAAGTATAAAACTGCAGCAAGTGGAATTACTGACTTATTGTAATTCTCAGTGATTTTACTAGAAAATCTAACAAAATTAGGAGGACTGGGCAAAATAAAGGATATACTTAAGAAGGAAAAAAAACATTCAGTATCCAAACTGAAACATGTCAATCATTAAAAAAAAGAAAAAAGGTCTAGAATAATGGAAAAACATGAGAAAACTTTTTAAAGCAAATACAGAGTGACTTCCTTTAACATTTCTCTACACAGAGACTTCAGTCTGACAATGTCTACAGTGAGATGCAAGACTAAAGCACTTGCTGGTTCTTTTAACAAGTGCACTCACCTAGCCTCTGAAAAGATCGCACAATAAAGGAGAATCTCATTTGAAGAAGATCCAAAAGTCACCTTGTCATTTTTTGATTGTGCAGGAGAATCTTTTGCAGCATTTTGAAAAATAAAAATCTCTTAAGATCTATGTTTTGTTCGGAGCTCGACCTGCTGGTTCGATTAAAGTTGATTGGACATGCAACCTATATAGAGCAAAAACAAACTAAAAAGAAACTTCATAGTGTGGAGGGTGTGAAGTTTACTCTCTAAATTATGTTATGCACCTTGTTCACTAATAAAAATTGAACTGTAAAATATGTACCACAAAATAATAAAATAGAAAACCGTAGGTAGTCCATGGTTGAGTTAAAAATGGAATATCCTTTACTGAAACACAAGCAAGTGATGAGCCATTGCATTATGTTTGCACTTGCCTCTAATTTCGAAAAGATGGTCAGAAAGAGTCTATATTATGACGTCAAAAGATAAAAAGAGCTAAACACTAAAAGTCAAAAGCAATGAATGCCGAACACACAGAACAGTGATTTTTTTTCCCCAGGGGAAAAAAATTACTGGGCCGTTTTTGGGACTTTGCCATTTCCTCCACTGTGGTGCGATCTCAGAGTTGGTATATTTAAGTAGGGGGGTGTGGGGTGGCGAAGCCCCTCGCTTTATTTTGTGTTTGGATTATTTTTGCGGAGCAGCAATTTTTTTTCCCCTGGGACACTGACATTTACTTTCGGTTTTTAGTGTTTGCTAAAAGAGCATTTGCTCTTTTTATCGTTCAATGTCATAATACAGACCCTGCCAGAAATCCTTCTTTTAAGTCGGTGGAGTGTTTTCCCAAACACAAAATGCTTGACAGTCACTGCAGCATGCACTGTAAACCACCTGCATTCAGTTAGTCACCTCCTGCATTGGTTTTAATCAGTTTCTTTAAATAAGGGCAGAAAAACATGTCACCCTCCTGTATGTGCTGACAAAGGACACAGTTGGCTCCACACTTCTTGGTGCATGCATTCAATGGTCCGGACCTACCTAATTAAGATTTGATTCAGTGGCAATCTTAGACATAAAGGAAGGGTTAGCATGTAAAGACCCTCTGTCCTTGTAGAAAATTATATAAGGGAGCTTCAAAGACGAGGCCTGTATTGCAGAGAGACTTTTTGCTGATGTCAGTGCTACCATGAGAACAGTTTCCAGGAAAGAAACTTTAAATTGGAAGTCCCTGATGGTTCAAAATTCTTTTGTGTTAGCCCTTGTAACATCACCAGGAGCTCTCATGGTGGACAAGATTCTTTGATAGGAGGTTGAAGGAGAAAAAACCCTTTCAAGAAGGCTTTGCATAATTTAGAGAACCATAAGGAAGCATGTACATGACCTGCATGAACATTTGAAATTGTTGCAAGTTGTAGTTTTATTGTAGAAAAAGTAGCTCCTTAATCAAATAAAAGACTAAGGAAAAGCAAAATTCTGAAAAGGGGTCAATGTTCTCTTTGCTGGCCCACAAAGAAAACCTCTTCCACCTACTTTTGTAAACCTTCTTGGTGGAAGATTTCTGAGAGGCCAGAACAATATTCTTGACTGGGAAGGAGAGTCTGGACTGTGCCATGCAGTCAGTTTGACAGTGTGGAGATTGGGGTGTTGAAATTCTGATGAATGATACAGGAGGTCCTGGCTGGCTCCAGAATCTAAGGAGTATACTTGAGATGAGACCATAGGATGGGGAACCGTACTTTAGAGGCCAGAAGGGGGCAATGAGTATGACTGAACATTTCAACCTTCTTGCCTTCTGGAGAAATGTTGGGATTAGGAAAAGAGGGGGACAAGCATAAAGGAGACGCAGGGGCCAAATGTGGACTAGAGCATCCCTCCAGGACTGCTTCTGAGAAGGTAATCAGAGTGAAGAACTCACTGCACTTGTTGTTCAAGGAAGAGGCATAAAGATCGCAGTGAGGCTGGCCCCAATGGATGAAAATCATATTCGCTACTAATGATTGACGGACTACTCATTAGGAGCCAGAATGGCCCTAATGAGTCTGTCTGCCAACACACTGGTTTTCCCTGGTATGTGTGTTACTACTAGAAAGCAGTCCGAAGAGATCGCCCATTCCCAGACCCTTATGGCCTCCCTGCACAACGGTATGAATGGGTCCCTCCTTGCTTGCTGAAATACCAAATTACTGACATGCTGTCTGTGTGAATAGCAACAGTCCCTAGAGGAAGATTGTCCTGGAAGGCTTGCAGCAATAGAAGGACTGCTCTCATCTCTAGGATGTTTATGTGCAATGTGGTCTCTGTAAAGGACCACATGCCTTGGACCATCTTTCCCATGTAATGCTCCCCTCCACCCTAGCTGGGAAGCATCAGTGGTTGCTGTGGCTGTTGGAGGGGGGAGAGAAGACTGCCTAGCTGCAGGTCTTGGCACTGAAGCCACCCTTTCATGTGGTGCTTACAGATCAGTGTAAGTTTCACTCGCGTGGAGAAGGGATGGTGTAGAATAGACCACTGAATCACAAAGGTCCACTGTAGAACTCTAATGAAGAAATGGACTAAAGGGACTAAGACTGTAGTTGCCATCATGGATCCCAATACTTGTAGGACCAGTCTTCTTGGAGGAGAAGGGTGAGACATGTCCTGTATCTGGTTTTGTAGGGTCATTATCCTCTGTAATGGTAGGTATGCCACTGTCCTTTGAGTGTCCAACTGAGTCCCAATGAACTCTGCTTTGCAATGGGTCTAGTTTTGATTTTTGCTAAATTTATAGAAATCCCTAAGGATCTGGAGATACCTATCAGATAGTCTATGGCTTGTAGCAGTTGCCTGGTTGGAGCAGTCAGGAGCCAGATGTCTAAGTATGGAAACATCTGGAATCCTTGGAGCTGCAGATGAGCTGCCACCACTACCATGCACTTGGTAAACTCCTGGGGGGCTGTGCTGAGTCCAAAGGGCAGTGCTCTAAACTGATAATGACTGGATCCCAGACGGAAGCGCAGAAACTTCCTGGGGTACCTGTGTAGCTTTATGTGGTAAGTGACAGAATGGACTGTACGATAATCATCTGGAACTTGAACTACTTTACAAACCAGAAAAACGACAAAGGCAACGGTATACTCCAAACACTATGCAAATAAAGTAAGCGCTTTCGAAAACTGCCAATGAGTGATCGTCTTCAGACAAACAAAAATTACAAATGCTACAAAAAAATAAAAACTCTCTGTGACATCATCAGCTCATTAAACATTTAAAGGTACATTCAACATATTAACATTTTTTTAAAAAATTCTGCAACAACTTTATAAACATAAATAAACAAATTCACCCCTATTTAAAATCTATCCTGAATTAATATATATGCATGTATATGAAATACATATAAAACCAAGAATATATATATATATATATATATATATATATATATATATATATATAAAAGTATATATTTATATATAATGCATCAAGTCAGTATCATCTCTCAAGAGATTCCTTTCTCAAAACACATTTAATAAAACAGTAATCATTGAGTCCTGGATAAACAAAGGCGTTAAGTCTAAGTTGCCAAAAAAAGTTCCTTCTCTTCAGGTAATAGCTGCCATGGTCCACCCCGAGATTTTCTCTTAACTTGATCAATAATGAAGTATTGAAAGTGATGCCCGGGATTATCAAGCACATGCTTAGCTAAGGCATTGTTGGAATTAGATTTTGTAATAGCATATTGATGTTCATACACTCTTTGCTTAAAGTCTCTCTCTGTTTTGCCTATATAAAATCCTGGGCATACCTGACATTTAGCAACATAGACCACCACGGCAGATTCAAAATTAAACTTTTCCTTAATTTTAAAATTACTATTATTAAGGAAAAACAAATTAGTAACTGTAATGAATTTACAAAAACTACATATTCCACATTTCCACATATCTGCATTCAAGGGTGGACAACATAATTTGTCTAAAATATTCTTTAAGTTCCTACTCCTTCTAAACACTACTGCCATCTTATCAGGTATCATAATGCGGATTATAGGGTCCTCTATCAAGACAAACCAGAACTTCTCCATAATCTCCTTCAAATAATAAACATCCAAAGAAAATGTGGTGATAAATTTTAAAGGAAAGGGATCAATATCGATGCTACTAGTTCCTGAATTCATGGTGTCAATATACTGCTCATCCAGCAATCCTACACAATCATTACTTAGAGCTAACGTAACAGATCCATAAAGAATGGGCTTAAACCAACCATTATATCTTTTGTTAGTAACTTCACCAATAATATCGACTAATGAGGTGGGGTATCCTCTTTTAATGAACATATCCCTTAATAAATCAATTTCAGCAATAAAATCTGTATCTAAGGTAGTCATCCTACCAGCTCTAACCATTTGTCCTTTCACTAAGCCTCTTTTCACATGTAGGGGGTGAGAGCTGCCAAAATGTAAAAATGCATTTGAACATGTGGGTTTACGATAAATCTTTGCTATATATCTATTTACAGTTCTATCCTTTCTTAACATAACATCAAGGTAAGAAATTGCCTCAGTGTCAAATTCAAAAGTAAACCTTAAAAAAAGATGTGGAATTTGACATAAAATTCACTAAGGTTAAAGCTATCTCATAGTTTCCATCCAAAACGATGAAAATATGATCCAAACACCGGGCAGGGGCAGGACATGCAGAGTCCGCGCAGAAGGCACCCCAGGCAACACTTGAACCAGAGAACCTCTTGCTTTGAAATGCCAGACTGAAACAAAGCTGCTTCCAGCAAATATTCATATTTTACTCAAAAAGACGTATTTGAAAACAGCTGGAGCTGTGTAGACATGAAAATAAAAGCAGAAATGTTTAAAACTTTCAGTTAAACTTGAACTAAGTTCAGGATGTCATTGTGTTAACATCCTTGATTACAATAAAAA